>NC_140367.1:3982500-3992500 GCF_054491055.1 Hypomesus nipponensis
CCTTAACCTAATTCTGTGGATTTGTTGTTTCCAGACAGATCCTGGAATTGCTTTCTTTCTATTTCCATGTCCAATTGTGTGCCGTGTCACAGCGTACGTGTGCAGCCGTGTTTGTGTGTGTTTGCGCACGTGTGTGTGTGTGTGTGTGTGCACGTGTTTGGGCTTTTCATGTCTTCTCACAGTCCCTGTACAGCTACAAACAGACAGGCCTGTGTGAGTAGCAGGGCATGCTGTGCTGTCAATCAGTGTGTGTGTGTGTGTGTGTGTGTGTGTTAATAGGGGCTGTTTGAGGGTCCCCTCAGTGCAGTGATGGACAGCTCAGTGCTTTTCTCCAGGCTTCTGCTCTCTGCTGAAGTGGCTTGATACACACCTGCCAAAACACACACACACACGTAGACATACACACACAGAAACACACACACACATTCACGTGAATGCACAAGATTTGTTTGCTTCTGATTGTCATCTCTCAGCTGCAATGGCAGTCTTGTATCCTCTCTCTAGTTATGGTAGCTAGAAGTGTGTGGGGGTGATTATCATTGTTTCCAGGTAGGTATGGAAAACAGGTTTGACCAATCATGCAGAATGAATAGCTCCGATTAAATATCGGGATGAAATAGGATTCTGCCGTTTTTCATGTCTCATACCTTCCTTAAGTGGAACCACTTAACAGATCAATTGCTTTTTTGCCACTAATTCCAATTAAAGTGTAAGACGATATAATGGAATTGCTGTGTAATTGTTCAGAAAAATCTCTGACAAGCGGCTGGTTTCCTGCGAGAAGAAGTGTAGCAGCTTGCATATTTCTGTGTGAGTGCACAGCACCACCAGATGAGGTGGGAAAACCCAAACCTCTCAATCTGTTACCTGTCTCTGCCCCTGTCCTGTCCCAGTCCTGTACTGTAAACACACACACACACACACACACACACACACACAGTCTTTCTGTGAGACTGTGGTCTCTGTTATGCTGTGTGTGTTTGTGTGTTTACTTTCCTGCTGTAACTCTCTCTGCAAACACTGCTCCTTTAACTATACTATAAGTTGACTTACTGTACTATAAGGAGGCAGTCGAGTGTGTCCATGCTGTAACAGCGTGAATCCTTCCCTGTGGCTCAGGATGGAAGAAGCTCCCTCCCAGAGCTGTCGATGAGAGTCTGTTTGTAAATCTCCACTTGTGTACCTCTCTCTCTGTCCACAGACCACGGCGCCCCCCTTCACCCCCTCGCCCACAGAGGGCCAGTCTGCCGGCCTGGTGTCCAACTCCCCCGTCCTCTCTGGCAGCTACAGCAGCGGCATCTCGTCTCTGAGTCGCTGCAGCGTCTCTGAGGCGTCCGGTACCGAGACCCCTGCCCCCGACCACCCCCACGCCGCCCCCGCCCTGCCCAACTCCGTCTCCAGCGGATCGGACGAGCTGATTCGCCGGGAAAACAAGACGCCGCCCCCCTACAGCGTCTACGAACGGAACAACCCTCGCCGGCCGGTGCCCCTCCCCCACAGCCTGTCCATCCCGCCCCAGGCCGATGCGCCTGCCCTGCCACCCAAGCCTCACCAGCTCCGCACCAGCAGCATGAAGCTGGACCCAGCCTCGGACCTGCGCCGGGCGGAGCAGGTCCCCAGGCCCAGGCCCCTGCCCAGGAAGGTGTCCCAGCTATAGAGCCCTGAGGGAGGGGGTCAGAGGGAGGGGGTCAGAGGGAGGGGGTCAGAGGGAGGGCGTCAGAGGGAAGGGGTCAGAGGCCCTGTCTGGTGGATGGAAGACACACACTGGCGTGTTTTTTTGCACTTTTTATTGATCTCACATTCTTTCTTCAGTTGTTGCTGGTTTGGTCTTCAGGGGACCTTGGACTGAGTCATTCCATACTTTTATCTCCTAGCACAGTAGATCAGGTCACCATGGCAACTTTAACTTCCTGGAAGTTGACTGGAAGATCCTAGAAAAGAAAATGCATTTTAATAGACGTAATAATCCCAATATATGTATATATTGGTTCTATATAAGAAGTGTTTTGCCTTAAGTATTTGAAACAGAGTCTTTTTATTCGTGAGTCTTGCACGTTTTCTGAAGTACTTTTCTACATGGCTTCAAGGTGCTAGAGGTGGCATTTGCATTTCAGTGTATTGTGGTAGCTGGGGTTGCGTCCTATGACTGATCACCAACTGGCAGTTTAACTGGAATAGGAAGAAAAACAGTCACGTGACCCAGTCTTGGAATACTCCACTTTTTGTTGTCATGACAATAGTATAAAAATGGCATATCCACATATTGGTGGGTTATAACAGCACAGCATGGAAGTTGATTCTGCACAGGTGTAGGTGTAGCTGAAATTGTGAAAAGACCACTCTTGTACAAGTCAAATTGATCTTAGATATCTGCCTGGTCTTTTTCCTTTGTCAGTATGAGAAAAGACCTTTAAAAGAGAGGAACAGTGTCATGAAAATTAGGCACTCAACAATCCCCTCCTTCAATAATAATCTCTTGACTTTCCTGCCAAATCTCGGTCAAGTCAAGCTTTGAGACCTTAATAAGCCTCTTTTCTCCATATAAACCTCCTTGCTCCATCATCCTGTCTCTTCTTATACACATGGTAAAATACAGATATAACTGGGCTGTTTTCTGTTTTGATCTAGCCATTTCCTGTCAGAGTGTTAGCTGTGGACATACCCAAACCCTCTTGCATGAAGTGTAGATGTACATGGTGTGGTGAATCTCTAGGGTTTACCAGGTATTGTGCCAAAGGAACATGCGCAGAATGCTGTAATGGAACCAGAACTTCTTTGCAAAAACCATGGAAGTGGGAGCTAGGACACAGAAATTAACTGAGAGTTCCTGATTTTGTATTTCTAAGAATGAAAACAGCATTGCCTTGAAGGCTATTACTTGTAATGACATTATTGTTGTGTCTGAGAATGGCCATTTTGGACTGTTATCGACCTGGCCGTGGACATTTTAGATAAGCACACTTGAGATTAAATCAACTGTAGTAATATAAACAGAAGTTCTGTTATGAAGGGCTTTATGGCAGAACAGTGAATGAGCTTTCCTCAGACCATCCAGGGGATTTGAAGTACAGTGTGTAGAATAGACCACGTACCCTATATCTCCTACTTCCAATCTTCAGACTGCCAGGACCCATACCAACACACGCATACACTGATTTTGTAAATGTTTTAGCAGAAAATATTGATCACAGTTTAACTTGGTGCAAACAGTTTTTTGAAATTAACTTCAGTATTGTTTGATTGTTTCACTTTTGTATGGTTAATTTCCAATTTGTTGTGAATTTTTTAGATTAAATATTCACATTAATCAGTACTTGAGAAATTGTAAATTATATAATGAGATTGTTGTAATTATGCCAAATATTGTACCTTTGTGTATTACTATTATTGTAAATAAGGTGTTTTTAACAAATGTAGCTATAACAAATTTACAGCTTTGAATGTTAAAACCGCAAATTATTATTGTAAATGTTAATATTTTATGTTGTGTGTGTAGTCAAACCTAAGGAAATGCGTAACTACACTTAACACATTTACATGCTCTATGAACTGCCCTATGTAATAAAAATAAATTTGATCAAGCAGGTTGACTCTCAGTCTACAATAGAATGTAAATAAATAAGTGACCTCCAGAAAAAGGAGGAGCCTCGGCTGACCTCAAATCGTCTTCTAGTCATCTCGTGCGTAGGCCTACGATTACACTTACAGTTGGCCTGGCCAACCCAAACTCAACATGAATCCCACAATTCTTATTAATTTCACTGAACATGAATCAAGAATCAGAATGAAGTCGAAGCTCCTGTGTGATACGAAGTAGGACAGCACCGTCACAGCTGGTTAATCTGGGCCATTCCCGAAGAGGACTCTGGAGGGTGGGCCATGGCATACTACTGGAGATGATGCAGTCAAACTGGAGACTTCTACATAGAAACTGATTGTTCTACCATTATTGCTGTCTTCAGTTTTCTAAGAACACCGCTACAGGATGAGTGAACGCACTTTAAATGTTCGAGATAACCGACGAGTTCTGACGACCTTGACCGTCTGTATTGTGATGGTGTTGCATTTAAAAAAATAAAAACCGGTGCGTGTGCAGATATTAAAGAGACGCATCTCCACGGTGGACGTACGCTACAGCAGCGAAGTCGTTGCAGCATCCCAGCGACTGTTTGAAGCTGTCTAAAAGTTGCCGCGTTAAACCCCCAACAGGTTTGACTGGAAAGGAACTGTGTCTGTCACTCCAGCGGTACAAAAGACTCGAGGTTGGGGAAAAGGTGACACGTGCACAAATGCCTCGTTGTTGCTGGAAGGGACATACTGGAAACGTGTAAATATTACCAACCTGCTTGTCTTCATAAAGGCATGAAGACGTACATATTTTAGTGGCGGGAGATTGTACTCCCACCGTAGTGGAGCTGAGGATAACAGTTTAGCCCTGGTTTTCTGATGCTAAGCATCCTCTTTTTATGAGCATGGTAGGTGACAGAGATGAATTAGCAGGGGAGTAAGCTGCTAGGTATTAATTTAAAGTTGCCTTGGGCGTCTTTTGGAGAACACACAGCCGCAGAGAAGCCCATGGTGTTTGTCTCGCTGGGTAAATCTCTCTGGGATTGAGAAGATGGAACAACTCCGCAGGGAGCAAATCTCCTGAATTTCAGAGAGGAAGAGGTAGGAGGTAGAGGAAAATAGAGCAGAAAGGAGAGAAAACCGGAATTACAGATGGTTTCTTTATTCTTTGTGCTCCGTTTAATCAACTTTGTTGTTGTGCTCTTGGCTGGATGGGGAGTGTATCTGACAGTCCAGGCTGTTACCATGGCATGATGAGACTGACAGGAGATATCCTGTGGAGGTGTCCCCAGTGGGAGACTGTCGCTATGGCTACAGAGGGAGTCACCTGCCAGATACACCTGGTCACACTGTTGAGGAGTAGACACAGAGACCGACTTATTCCGTTTCCATCCTATTCTGCTAAATGCATAAATGTACCATGTTTCACACTTCCCCTGTGTGCTTGAGCAAAAACATTATATGAACATTCACCCTGCACTTTGTAAGTCAAGTACCCTCCTGGCTCACTTTAATAATTTCACGCCTTCATATTCCATGCCACTATACAGGACCAAACATGTTTTATTCAGACGCTGCTGTTTCTATCAGTAGAACCAGAGGAGTGGTATATTGCAGTTCAGGTAATTTGACTGCGAACAGGAGAATGTAAATTGTGGGCCTGCTGGGCTGACCCTCTTCGGAGCCTCTGAGAGAATGTTCTCTACGGCACTTCAGCCTCTTCCATTACTCCTCTTCAGGCCTCCTCACTGACTCACCCTCCGCAGTTGTCGATGAGAGGTCATGTTTACCGGCCTCTTATGCCCACCGAGAGCTCTCCTCCCTGGGGCTTTTGACTACCATCCTCCCCTGATCTGGGAGCTACCAGAGAATATTTGTATATTTTTGTATTTTTTTTATATATATACAATATTTGTATATATTATCTCCTTCACTGTAAGAGAATCTAAGCTGCTCCTATCTTTCTATTTCTATTTCTCTTTCCCTATCTCGCTCTTGCTCTCTCTCTCGCTCGCTCTCTCTCCACCGTTCTCTGGGAAGGACCTTAGTCATGGCTGGTCGACCCCACTTTGGGACCCATGTCTGCCACATGTATGCCATAACCATCACACATTGTGAGTTTTTTATGATTATGTTATTTTTGTCCTGAGATAAAACCAAGGCCAGTCTCAGCTAGTGGTGCTTTAGAGTTACAGTATCTAAACAATGGACACAAGGAGCCATTTTTGTCAAAAACTGAAAAAAACTTGCTCATGTTTATTGGTTTGATGACTTCCCCAAGCTTTCTGTTTGGTTTGCTAGTGCTGCCTCGGTAGAAGCTGAGGCAGAGGGCTACGGAGCAGGGTGTACTCTGGGACAGGGATGACGCCTTGCCTGATCACACCAGCCTGTCCTCTGTGTGGGAATTAGCCGGCAGCTCTCAGCTCCAGACAAGCAACAGAGAACAGCTCTTCCGGAGATTCTCTGTGGGATTGAACACAAAGTAGGCCTTATCGATCTCACTGGTCATGTCATCAAACAGTATGTGGCTGGAATCATCACCACTGGATTCTCATAGGCTCCCAGAGGTTCTGGCTCCATGTTAACTTCCCATCTCGTTTGGTTGGGCGTAAACTACACAAAGGAGATGGAATGAGTGATAAATGAGAGAGAACTAGTATAGTTGTTATGCATATGAAATATGTGAGACCATTCAAAACACCAGTTAAATTTACTACTTCAGTTGCTATAACCACCAGCTATAGCAAATGTACTGTACTGTACTCTCCTAGTGTCACCCCCCCCACACACACACACCCACACACACACACACACACACACACACACACACACACACATCCATGTCCGACAGGTCTCCAGTCTTAATTATAGTCTTGTCAATGTGGCCCTCCAGGTTGCTGCCTCCCCCTGTCAGGGCTGAGGGAGGCCTTATTGATCAATAAGACCTTCTGAGCAGAGCGGCCCAGATTGGCCCCTCCGTCCCTCCGTCTAGCTCTGAGCACCACAGGCTCCACCTAGAACCCCAGACTGGAGCAGGCCTTGTGACGGACCTGCTGCTTGACTGTATCCACAAACAGACAGAGGCAGGAAGGGAGGGAGGGAGGGTCAAGGGAGGCAGAAATGGATGGAGAGGGGGAGCGTGGATGGGGGTAACGGAGGGTTGGACGAAGGGATTTGAGGAAGGGGGGAGGGAGGGAGAGAGGGAGGGAGGGAGAGAGGGAGGGAGGGTCGAGCGGTGATGGGTGGCGCTCTGGGGTGTGAGGTTCCTGCATGGGGCTATGGCCTGCTCCATCTGTCTCCATCAGTGAGGAGAGTGGAGAGGGCTCCAGCCAGCAGGCCCTGCGAAGCACCAGCTGCTCGATGCTGCTCACACAGAGCCTCACCGACTAGCAGCTCTGACATATTTACAGTGCAGAGCACTTAGGCCCCAGTTCATTTCATTTTGGCCCTAATTTACACTCTCTCTCTATCACACTCTCTTTCTCTCTCTTTCCTTTCCGCCCTTTTTTCTTTATAAAAATACACAAAGAGTAGGGGTATCTGAAGACCTTTCTCTGCGATCATCTCATGGTGAGATAGGCTCCTGCGCACTGTCTGGAGTGTGAAGCTGTGTGTGTTCGTGAGTGTGTAGCTATCTACCGGTTGTTACTCTGTGTTGACTCAGTCAGGGTGATAATTGACTGCAGTTTGTTGTTGTGAAGGAGGTGTGATCCATCTGAACTTCTGAGAAAAGAGACCAAAACACAGCGGTTCTCCCAGCAGCCCTTGCAGGACATCAGCTTGCCCTCGCTTCTGCAGCCACCACCGAGTCTTATCATCACCACCGTTGCCATAGCACCAGCACGTGAAAGCCTGTCTCGTGGATTGTGCTCTTTCTTTATCTCTCGCTCTCTCTCTCTCTCTTTGAATTCAGTTCAGTTTAATTCCTCCTATCCTCCGCTCTACCTTCCCCTCTATCTCAGTTTCCATCCTTTTGTCTACTATCTCCTCTAACGTCCTTCTCCTCCCCTCTCCCTGTCTCTCCATCTACCCTCTGTCTCAGTGGGCTGTGTCAGGCCTGGCTGGATTAAAGGAGACCTTCTTAAATGTCAAGGATACAGGGAGGGAGAGAGAGAGGGAGGGAGAGAGAGAGAGAGAGAGAAGGACCCATGGAGTGCCCAGGATACCTAAATCAAAGTGACACAAAAAACCTTCCTCTCCCCCCCCCCCCACCCCCTCCCTGTGTGCTTCAAATGTTACAGTGATAAGAGGCCCCCACTCCCCCTGGTTTTTACAGGGGAAGGGCCCACCATGTTGGAATGGACAGACAGCCAGGATTCTCAGAGGAACGTTAGACCTGTGTTTAGCTGGAGACAAGCTCACACACACACCCAACACACATTCACACAAACTCATGCGTATTCTATAGCGTGAAGATGCCCTGGAAAGTCATTTCACACCAACTTAGAGCTCTGTAGACATCGAGTGATTTGAATTGCGGGAACATTTCCCCGCTGTAAATGTCAATATAAACAAGCGGTAGACTCTAGTGGAACAACATCCCAATTCCCCATGTAAAATATATGTTTGTGTGTGAAACACAACACACACACACACGTTGTGTAGAGAGCACCATGTTTGGCATGTTTGTCAGGGTGCATGATGGCGGTGTGTCATCAAGGAAATGATGTGTTGTGTCTCAGACAGGAAGGGCTGTCTGGGTTCCCTGCATACAGAGGAACAGGGAAATACACTCCAGTGGAGTTGTTACGCTACAGGAACCCTGGTGGTGTGTGTGTGTGTGTGTGTGTGTGTGTGTGTGTGTGTGTGCGTAAGACTTTGTGTTCATGCACATGTGCACATGCTTGTGTGGGAGGGGGTTGCCCAACTACAGTACCCCTTGTTGTGTGTTGACGAGGTTTCCGTGTGTGTGCGCACATCATCCTGTGTACCTGCTCGACAGTGCGTGTCTGGCAGATGTACAGAGAATGAGTAGATTGTTTGTATTTTCGTGCCAGAGAGAGAAAGAAAGAGGGGGAGATCTGAACCCTGCCATCAGCAGCAGTTCAACAGGAACCTGTTTGACATCAGCTGGAAGGAGTGTGGTTTGCTGCCTCCCTGACGTCCTGGCCTGCAGGTGAATCCAGAACGCTCAACACATCACAGTTCAAACAGAGGAGGAAGCCCTCTCTCTAACTCTGTCTCTTTTTTTTCTTTTATCTCTCTTTGTGTCTGTTGCTATCTCTCTCTCTTTCTCTCGCACGCTTTCTCTCTTTCTCTCTCTCTCTTTCTCTCTCGCGCTTTCTCTCTTTCTCTTGCTCTCAGTATCTCCCTCCCTCTCTCTCTCTCTCTCTCTCTCTCTCTCTCTCTCTCTCTCTCTCTCTCTCTCTCTCTCCCCTATCCACCCACCAGTCTCCCCCAGGGGTGCATCACCGTGACAGAAACTAAATGCCCCAGATCGTTGGGACTATTAGACCATCTGGCTGATTCACAGGCCTGTTTGTGCAGTCACTCTCCAAACTCCGCTGTTTGGAAATAAGAGTCTAAAGTGTGTGGATCAGTGCCGGGGTCAGGTGGTAGCTCCCTATCTCACCCCCTCCCTGTGGCTTCCACCTCTTCTGAAACCGCATGGAAACATCTCTCCTTATAAACTCTTACTCCCCCTTTACATCATTTTCACTTAATCGTAGTCTTATTTCTCCCTCTCTCCCTCTCTCCCTCCCTCCCCCTCCCCCTCCCCCTCCCCTCCCCCTCCCCCTCCCTCCCTCCCTCCCTCCCTCTCTCTCTCTCTCTCTCTCTCTCCCTCTCTCTCTTTCTCTCTCTCTCTCTCTCTCTCTCGATTAGCCAAGGCCCGTAAGCCATGTTCCTCCCCCTGACGATGCAGCCATTTTGAGATGTGCAAAACATTGCTGCTATTGCATATGTGAGAGACAGAGTAGCATATGGGCAGAGGAAGGTGGATCTCAGAGGAGGGTTCTAACCTTTTAAATGTTAATTATTATGATCTTTCTTTATCGGGGGAAACAGCCCCAGCACTGTATATAGCATCTGCATCAATGTGTGATGACCCATTACAACAGCAGGGTTTTAGATTGTACAGAGAAGGCATAGTGGGAGATCTCCCTTGTTAGCAGATCTCCATTGCTATTCCTCACAGCAGCCTGCAGTCTGGTAGGCCTCATGGACGTGGAGACACACACAAAGACGTAAACAAGTGAGGATGACAACGATGGATCTTTTCCCCCTTTTTCTTTTTATTCCCTCTTTTTATTGCCTCTCTCCGTCTCACTTTCTTCTGTAATGTACCCACCCCCTTTTCATCTCTTATCTTTGGACCTTTTTTTCAGCTATCTTCCTCTCAAAAAAAACTGGTCTCCTCTTCTGTTCCTCACTTCTCCTTTTTTCACTTTTCACCTGCCTCTCCTCTGCTCACCTCTTACCCTCCCTCCTCACT
>NC_140367.1:3997500-4020000 GCF_054491055.1 Hypomesus nipponensis
CGTCTGTTCCCCTCCCCGTGCTTCCTCGCAGGCCTCCGTCTCCAACTGTGTCTGTCATGGATTCAGAACAGCAGCCATTACAAACCTGATTTATTCTAACATGCTACTGTCGGCGTCCCTGTCCGTGGGAAAGAAAAAAAACAAAACCATTTTTTCTTGCTCCATGATGAGAATAGCTGCTCGGAGACATGTGTAGGGAAATCTCATTTTCTGCATGACTGTCGTACACTGTATGCTTTGACCATATGGAAATGTATTGTCATTAGATCATTTTTTCACAACTCTCACATCGCCAATATGGAGTTCATTGGACACTTACATTGCCAATGCGGCAAACAAAATGAGGAATTGATTCTTCAATTTTATAGTTTGATGATATATGTCGTAAGGAAATTTGACAAAAGCATGAATTTGTGCTCCATCATACAGAGGGGATCTCCGGAGAGGCCTGGGTGGAGTCTGGAGCAGCTGTTCCACTGGCTGGTCCAGTCTCTAGACAGCCTCGGTTTCAATTTACATTTTAGTCATTTTAGCAGACGCCCTTATCCAGAGCGACTTACATTAAGTACAGGGACATTCCTCCCTGAGGCAAGTAGGGTGAAGTGCCTTGCCCAAGGACACACGTCATGTGGCACGGCTGGGAATCGAACTGGCGACCTTCTGATTAATAGCCCGATTCCCTAACAGCTCAGCCATCTGACCCCTATGTGCTACCTCTGAATCCTACTTAAACTCCCATCCTACTCCAATGGTTTCACCCTGCTCCACTTCCAGCAAGCCAAGCCCACATGTCACACCATGCTAAGCTAACCTTCAGTGGTGAGGGAGAGAGAGACAGAGAGAGGAAAGGGAGAAAGAGTGAGAGAGAGGAAAAGGAGAGAGAGACAGAGAGAGGAACGAGAAGAAAATGGAATATATGAGGGCCCTGAGCTATCAATCTCTGCTTTGCAGTCATGCAATGCATTGTGGGAAGTTGCCATGGCAACGTGGTGTGTGTGTGTGTGTGTGTGTGTGTATGCGTGAGAGACAGAGAGAGTGTGTGGAGGTGAATGGACACTAATACACGTGATTTGGTTAAAACAGTATTAGTTCCTGGGCCGGATGTAATGAACAGGTTTTCAGGACAGGCGTTTTGGGAAGATTGATCACTCAGGTGAAGACACCTTGACCTGTGATGAATGCTGTATGTGTGTGTCTGTCGGTGTGTGGAAAGGGGTAAGGTCCGGGTCCTGTTGTTACCCTGAATGGAAGACTGGCTAAGTGAGGAGATTGGTGCAGGTCAGTACAGCCAAGCCGACTTGTACTAAGCTTCTAGAAAGGTCCGATCGGCAGTGCAGTTTATCCAATACACAGCCCTATGCTAATTCAGTAATAGAGATTAATTCATGTTTACACTAGCTTATGTATTTATAACAGTAGGAACGCCTTAAATAGAGACCCACAGCCCTTGCGTGCAGGGCAGTGTAGGTTTGGACAGGGAATGTGCAGGGAATCCTGTGAACAAAGTGAGTTCATGAATAACTAATGTTGTGTAAAATAAAACAAATCCCTACCTACCGTATTTATTTGCAATCAGGCAGAAAATTACATATTCATGGCTTGGAAACATATATACATAACTGCTGTTACTAGGGGGTCAGATGGCTGAGCGGTTAGGGAATCGGATTACCAAACAGAAAGTTGCCAGTTCAATTCCTCGCCGTGCGAAATAATGTTGTGTTTGCCGGCAAGGCACTTCATTCTACTTTCCTCGGGAGGAATGTCCTTGTACTTATTGTAAGTCGCTCTGGATAAGAGCGTCTGCTAAATGACTAAATGTAAATAGCCTGCTCCACAGCTACAGATGTACATGATTACCTCTGCTACCACTGTTGTGTTACATTCAGTTTTATGAACTATCAGGGCACAGTGACTGCTGGACATAAGCACAAAACCACATGCCCTTTAGAAAAGAAACTTACGATTTTGGAAAGTTCTAACCTCAGAAATTTACCAGAGCATTCATAATCCACACACATTAACACACAAGGTCATGTTCATTTTTTCTGTCATTTCACAGTCAGCCATCAAGTACTAATCTCCACTGCAACACACAAGTTCAAGCAACACACAAGTTCTAGTTTTCTTTATTTGTTATTTCACCATCAGCTGTAAACATGGGGTGTTGCGAAATGTTGTGCCACACAGGCACTCAATGCAGCAGTACACAACAACGCTACACACAGTTACACACTTTTGCACCCGGAAAATAGACTCAAATAAATGTTTTTTAACATAGTCTTAAATGTCAAAATGGTGTCACCCCCCTGACTGACACAGGAAGTGTGTTCCTGTGGTCATAAACGTGGCTCTCTGTAGGATACCCTTTAAAACAATGGGTCATGTCCTGTCAGGAAGGGACTTCCAGCAGGGCTCATGGTCCAATTCATGTTTAGGACGTGGTGAAAAGGCTTCCATACTTTGCATGCTGGTGCTGTAGTAACTGAGTGGGAGTCAAGCTGTGCCAATTCAATGGGAGGTTAAATGCATGGTTGACCTATTGAGCAACACAGTGAAGACAGAGCCTGAGTCAAGTCTATTAAGTTATCAGCCTTGGCTGAACAACACAGCAAAACTATTAAGTAAGACATTTTTATTAGTTTCCTATACCCATATATGTTACATACCAACATTGTATAACATCACCCTTGCTCACCGTCTGCATGTTTCATATAATGGCTTTTATCATTCTTCATTTATCTTGGATAATCTATCACGCTTACTCTGTTAAAGATACATTCCTGACCTAATACCCAATTTGGATTTGCCACTACACACCTCTGTTAGATAGTCATCCACCAATGGCCACCCGGCCTTTGAAGCATCTCAGTCAATCAGGTTGCTTGCCTGGTCTCCAGTGACACAATATGAATTGTGATCTCTCAGGTATTTCTCTCCTGGGTCATGCCAGCGGCAACAAAAATACTGCTTATTCTTCAGAAGAATGCTTTTGTGTTTTAATTGCTGACGCCCACTATAGTAGCCTGCTGAATCATGTATGAGGGTAAACGTGAAATTAAATGTGTATAGTCTAAGATTTCAACTTAGCTTGCTCATGAACCCTGAAGATAGAAAGTTCTGCATGTTTGTTGTTTATATCAGAATTCATGACAAAAGAAAAGGGAAGAAATAAAATACTATATTTCTCAAACTGCCGTTAGAAACGTTGCTTATTAAAAATATGTAAAAAGAAGGAGAGAGAGAGAGAGAGAGAGAGAGAGAGAGAGAGAGAGAGAGAGAGAGAGAGAGAGAGAGAGAGAGAGAGAGAGAGAGAGAGAGAGAGAGAGAGAGAGAGAGAGAGAGAGAGAGAGAGAGAGAGAGAGAGAGAGAGAGAGAGAGAGAGAGAGAGAGAGAGAGAGAGAGAGAGAGAGATGAAGAGAGAACTCTTCAGATCTGCAAGGCGTTCCTTCTGATAGAGACAAGGGGTTGAAAAGCTCCAAAACTAATTTGCAGTATATCTCTATCTCATGATTGTGCTAATTAAATTGCCCCATGAGAGGTTTTGGCCATCTCTCTCTGTCTATGTCTCTGCCTCTGTCTTTGTGTCTCTCTCTCTCTCTCTCTCTCTCTCTCCGCCTCCAAAATCAGCAGGGCTGTTCAGTACAAGCTCTTGTCTTAATGTGTGAAATTAAGGCAGTGTCTTCACTTAGAGCGCGTGTTGACATGACGACCTCGGATGCTGCAGGCAGGCCGTCCACTCTCAGTACAGGAAGCACATATTTCTCTCACTTGCCCTCTGTGAACCCCACAAATTATTAAGCTTGTTTGCATACTGTTTGACCATTTTCGATAATCAGACAATTAGGTTGCTTTTAGTATTCCAAGCTGAGATAGCCGAAGAACACAGAGATTATTCAGTAAGTTGAACCATCCCTTGGCATTGGCTGCACATGATCATGAAGCATAAGTGCTTTCTTTGAAACTAATCAATCCTCCAGAGACCAGGGTTATGGGTGTGGGGTGAGCTGGTGTTTATTGTATAGCCGGCCTTCTGAGAAAGGCCTTGTGTGGGCTGAAACGGCAGAATTCTTCTTTTAACTGCCCTGGCTCTTCAGTACATTGTTTGGTTTTGGGCGGGTAAAGAGTTGGCCATCCTGAATCTGTGACATCCACCACAGATTGACCTTCTGCCTCCACAACCACACCTTTATTAGATCAGCCTGGATGTTATTGTGATCATATGGAGGGTGAATCATTGTATGTGAGCGTGGGGGGTGTGGTTTGTCAACGCTATGACACTCCTGTCCACGTGCCAACATGTCTTGGGGGCGGTTGGGCGTGCAGCATGTGACAGGACAGACCTTGGTGTCATGTTATCACCACAATGGGAGGAGACCACAAGAAGCAATTTGGCAAATCTGTCAGAACTCACTACGACACTGCGTATGGCACTCTACGCTCCAGGAACAGATGTTCACAGGCACAGATGAGGCGTTGGGGTGTGTCATCTGACACATTGAGGACAAGATGAAAGTGTCTCTTCATCATGCTGGAGATGAATAAAGGGATCCACTGTTCCATTGTTGTCTGTAGTAATTGGAGACGGGAGAGAATGCGAGCGGGGTTCTGAGCGTATGGATAAGAGTGGTTTGGATTCATGGCTTGGGGTTCATTTTCTCCCATGTGTGTGATGATGACTGGGACCGGTCAGATAATAACCTGCCCTCTACAAGGACATGATACAAGTCTCCCGGCCGTAACGCTGAGATCAGCTCAATCGTTTACCTGAGCTGTGGTGGAAATCTGGGCCAGGTTTCTGTAAACGTTCACACCGTTTACCCCGAGGGGAACAGAAGAAGAAGAAAAACATCTTATTTGACCCTTTTGCATTCCTATCATTTTCCTTCAGCTTCAACTGCATCTTTAACAACAACGGGTTGAGGGAAGTGAGTCTGGCCATGGGCAGAAAAGGAGGAATACTAAATAAAAGGTGTACTGGGGCGCGGTTGGTGCTGCCTGGGCAGTCTGTCTGAGTCTGTCCCTGAGGGAGGTCTGAATGACAGGCTCCTCTGTTCAAGGACGAACATGGAGATTGATCAGTCCATTTACAATGGCTGTCCTCAAATAAGGCCTTCAGAGCTTCCTGTCTGAAAATAAAACCCTTACCTACCAACAGCCTGTGGGTATATGTGTGTGTGTGTGTGTGTGTGTGTGTGTAGGTGTGTGTGGCCATGTGTGTTGGCTACACACACTGTTGGCGGTTTGAGGCTGCAAGCTATCCTGTCAGGTGTTGGGTATTTATAAATCTGGAGAAGGACACACACACACACACACACACACACACAGATGCAGAGACACACAACAGAGACAGGGGAAGACAGATGACCAGACTTGCAGCAGTCTCATCCATTCACTGTCTAGGCCAGCACCACACATTCCTAGACACCTTACCCCCTCGCTCCCCTCGCTCCCCTCGCTCCCCTCGCTCCCCTCGCTTCCCTCTCCCTCTCCCTCTCCCTCTCTCTCTCCCCCTCTCTCTCTCTCTCTCTCTCTCTCTCTCTCTCTCTCTCTCTCTCTCTCTCTCTCTCTCTCTCCCCCTCTCTCTCCCCCTCTCTCTCTCCCTCTCTTTCTCCCTCCCTCCCTCTCTCTCTCCCTCTCTCTCTCCCTCTCTCTCGCCCCTCCTTGTCTGTGTCTTGTAGAGCCTGGCTCAGGTGACGCCCACCTTCCTGAGCACAAGAAGGACATTTATAGTCGCTTCCTGTTGAGTTGCAATTCACATGTAGTCTTTTATCACTTTGAATTCTGCTCCCCACCCACCACTACTGAATGTGTTGGAGAGCTGTCTGCCAGCATAGGATGGGCTGCATATGCGTGTGTGTGTGTGTGTGTGTGTGTGTGTGTGCTGGCTGTTCAGTAGGCGACTTGTTCATTGACTAGTTATTACAAGTGACAGATATAAACCTGTGTGTCGCCTTGGCACAGCCTGTGTCTTGAGTAGGACAGAGCTGGCACACACACACACACACACACACACACACACACATACACACACACACACACACACACATAAATCTGCCTCTGCTTCTGCTGTGATGTGGCATCCTGGACTTTTGCGGCTCACTTCTCAGCTCAACAACACGGTGAAAGATTGCATTATTGACTTACTGACTTCCTGATTGTATCAAGGGTCAAAGGACCCCAGGATTGGTACATTATAAATAGATTTAAAACTGTGTTAGATATAAACCTTTGCTGTACTGTACTGTAGCTACAGTAGCTTGCTGCAGGAAGAAGACTTTCTCTGGTAGGTGTATGTATGTGTGTGAGAGATCTGGACCTGGAAAACTCTGTCCATCCTCTGCGAGACGCACAATAAAACACCAGGGTCTATTGATATAGAATCTCTCTCACACACACACATACTTACACACACAGGTAGTGACCGCTTGTGGGTCCAGAGAAATCCTTCCCCTCTATGATGGATGATGTCCTGTATCTGCAGGCGTTGTGGAAGCTTTCCTGGGTCAGCTCTCCCGAAACCAGCCTCTCACCAGGGAGATCACTGGCTTCACACATCCACACTCCATTCAATCTCCTACACGATTCCCCTCCCAGGAGCTAACACCCCACGGAGGGCTGGAGAGAAGAAAGGAGAGGAGAGAAGAAAGAAGAGGAGAGAAGAAAGGAGAGGAGAGAAGAAAGAAGAGGAGAGAAGAAAGGAGAGGAGAGAAGGCTACAGAGGAAAGGGAGGGAGAGGAGGACTGTTGAAGAGAAATGGAGAGAGAGAAAGATAGAGTTAGGGAGAGACACAGAGAGACACGGAAACGTGGGGAGAAAGAAAGCGAATGACAAAGAGAGAGAGAGAGAAAATGAGAGATAATGAGAAAAAGAGAGAGATGAAGAGATAATGAGAAAGAGAGAGATGGAGAGAAAGAGGAAACCCACAGGGTTCAGAGAGACAATCTGAGCGCTGTCTCCTGTTATCACAGAACCTCCAGCTGAATGATGACATCACACTGCATACTGGGAATGACCCACTGCCCAGGGCTGCAGTGATCATGCTGGATGTGATGGAAACGCCTGGCTCTGCCCCTGGATGGGCCTCTGTTTGAAGGCCTGCATATGGCGGAGAGAGCTGGTTACCCTCAATCCGAGGTACAAACGGACAACCTGTCAAGAGTTAACTATCATGTATGTTACATAGAAAATGGCTGAACCTGAAGGGCAGGGCAAATGCTGCTATATCAAGTCTTATACAGTAATTCCCTCCTGATTCATTTCCACGAGTAACATACTGGACAGCATGAAGGACATTAACATGGGGAAATGACTTTAACCACCAGCAACTTGCAGAGAGAGAGAGGGAGGGAGAGAGGGGGAGAAAGGGGGAGAGAGGAAGTGAGGGAGGCAGAGGAAGAAAGAGGGAGGGAGAGAGCGTTGTCGTGATGGAGAGTGAGGTGGGTTTTGCACCGTTTTAACGAGATGTTGAGACATTTCATAAATAATTCAGTTCCTATCCTCATTTACAATCCAGCCAAACCCTGTTTTGTTGGCGCCAGGCCTTAGCAGTGATGAGGGGATGGAATGAACATGGAGTTCTGGTAGCTACCGTAATCCCCCCTGGGTCTCCCCGTAGTCCCAGAGCACCACGGCACAGCAGAGCAGCTATCACCAGGCCCTCCATCACTCCCTTGCAGTCCTGAACATCACACTGTCCTGGGTGAGGAACCTTAACAATGACGCTCTCCAGAGATGTGCCACCTCTGTTGGTTTGTTTGTTTGTGTGTGTTTGTGTGTGGGGGGGTGTGTTTTTTTGTGCGTGGGGGAGGGGGGTGGTGAGGTGTGCATGCTTATATCCATATATGTGTTTGTGTGCATTTGCATGCCAACGTATGCGTATGCCTCCAGTGTGTGTATGTGTGTGTGTGTGTGTGTATGAATGTGTGTGTGTGTATGGATGTGTGTGTGAAGACACACAGTTTTGTTTTAGAAGGCGAGGCAAGTGGGAGGCTGGCCTTGAAAGTGAATAGTGAGGGTTCTTTACTTAAGCATGCCCCCATTTGGCCTGCAGGGCTGAACTGCTATTCTCCCATCATGGCTCTATTGCCTGGTTTGGTCCCCTGGGACCAGGACTGCACACTGCACGCCCCGCTCACGAGAGCTAGAGCGAGAGAGCGAGAGAGCGAGAGAGCGAGAGAGAGAGAGAGAGAGAGAGAGAGAGAGAGAGAGAGAGAGAGAGAGAGAGAGAGAGAGAGGGGATGAGGGGTGTTGGGGGGGAGCCAGACTGCTTTGTCCAGTAGCTACAGTACAACAGAGAGGTAGCGTGGATCAGGGAGTTATTATGCAGGCCCATTCCTCTGAGGGATATCAGCAGTATATTCATTACTGCAGTGAAATATTACCCTCTTTATGGGAGATGGGGAGGGAAGGGGGGGGGGGGGGCTTACCTCATATTCACATTACTTTCTCCATCTCAGGATCATTCATTTACTCTCTTGTTTCACTCTCTTATTTCATTCCCTGTCCTCCAACCCTCCAGCCTCACCTCTCTCGCCCCAATGAAAAATACCAGAGCCCTCTAATAAAAATCTCCAGTCTTCCAATCCTCTGGTATCATCCCCCTCAGCCCCTAGCCTCATCCCCCTCAGCCCCTAGCCTCATCCCCCTCAGCCCCTAGCCTCATCCCCCCCAGCCCCTAGCTTCATCCCCTCAGCCCCTAGCCTCATCCCCTCAGCCCCTAGCCTCATCCCCTCAGCCCCTAGCCTCATCCCCCCCAGCCCCTAGCTTCATCCCCTCAGCCCCTAGCCTCATCCCCCCCAGCCCCTAGCCTCATCCCCTCAGCCCCTAGCCTCATCCCCCCAGCCCCTAGCCTCATCCCCCCCCAGCCCCTAGCCTCATACATCCAGCCCCTAGCCTCATCCCCCCCAGCCCCTAGCCTCATCCATCCAGCCCCTAGCCTCATCCATCCAGCCCCTAGCCTCATCCATCCAGCCCCTAGCCTCATCCCCCTCAGCCCCTAGCCTCATCCATCCAGCCCCTAGCCTCATCCATCCAGCCCCTAGCCTCATCCCCCTCAGCCCCTAGCCTCATCCATCCAGCCCTCCTGCCAATATCCCCCCAGCCTCATTCCCCCAGCCCTGTAGCTTTCTTCACATCTGTTATCCTATCTGTCTTCATCTGATCTGATTAGCTCTGGGCTGGGTGTCGACCTGAGAAAGAAGCCTGTCTGTAAGCAGAGAGACGCTGTCTGTACTAACACAGGAACCGTTTAATTCACAGCTTTGCTGTCATTTCCTCCTCTCCCTGCGCTGAATATTCCAGAATGTTGACGAACCTTCTGGGCTGTGTATGGGTGGAGGAGAGAGAGCTGTGAGGTACGGCATGTCACAGGAACAGCAACGGTTTTGTGTTGGTGCATAATCAGCGTGGAGAGGTGCATGATGGGATATGTGTTGCTAACGGTAACACCAGATGTGTGTGTCAACACATCATCAGAACTCTGGTTCATCACTATTCATCAGATATTCAAAAACATTCCAAAGCTGTTACTGAAATCAATGAATACATTCCAAGGGTGTAAATGGAGTAATCAAGCTAACTCAGTAGACGTGCAAGTGAACCAATTCCTTTATATCAAGATTGATAAATGTTTGCCTCCTCACTAAAAAGATTGCTTGTTCTACTGATGGACCAGCTGTATGAAGCAGTCTTCTGGTCGTATTAATGACGAGGCCAATCCTGCAGCTGATGGCTGCAGCTTCTTCAGCGATGCTCTCTTCTCTGGTAACCACAACCTGTGGGGCCTCGCATGCAGTTGCCAGGGCAACAAGTTGTATCAAGAGATGTATATGAGTATTTGATATATTTGTGTGTGTGTGTGTGTGTGTGTGTGTGTAGTGTGTAAGTGTGCATCTACACACTTTCAAAGCCCATTTCGCTCTTTTGTGACGAGTGTGTGTGTGTGTCTGTGTGTGTGTGTGTACAGGCATGCATGTGTGTGTGTGTGTGTGTGTGTGATAGGGAGAGCGAGATGCCAGGGTCTGTATATCGTAAAATTGGCACGCCAGCAATTTCCTGTTGCTTGGACATCCATACATCTGCATACATGCTTTAGGTTTGAGAGCCTGGGGCAGTATGGATCCAGATGACATCCAGGATGAGGAGAACTGGAGCAAAACCAGCCTAGAATCTTTCAACCTGGAACCGAAGGTTTAATGCCTGTTTCACCCACGGCTATGTGGAAAGACTTTACATTTTGATGAACACAGAATCCAAAACAGACAGACAGACAGACAGACACACACACTCAAACAAAAAAAGCACAACTTTGTCTTTGTTGTCTTTTATTACTGAGGTCTGAACACACATCTCTCTCTCTCTATCTCTCTCTCTTTCTCTTTCTCTCTCTTTCTCTCTCTCTCTCTCTCTCTCTCTCTCTCTCTCTCTCTCTCTCTGTGTGTTACAGCGAGAGGGGGATCACATCTGAAGACCAGTTCAGTTATGCTCAATCCTTCTCTACTACAGACACACACACAAAGCCACTAAATGGATTAGTGTAGGTGATTATTGCCATTGTCACACATCTGTGTGTGGCCCTTCCCTTTCTTTTCAACAGTTTTTCTGTACAGTATGAGTGTCTGTGAGTGTGTGTATGTCTTCATGTGTGGTTGGTTTGCACCTTTGTGTGTCCTCACCTCGTCAAAAAAGGAAGGAGTTTCACTGGAGAGGAGAGGAGGATGGCGATAGAAGACAGGAGGAGGAAGGGGGTCGATTCTCACCACAAATGGCATTAGCGACCTCCCGCACCCCAGCCTCCTCCGGAGTAAATTGGCCTGAATGAAGATGGACCGGGCCGCTTCTCTGTTTTGTGCTGCTCTGGGGTTCAGCTCTGTTGTTCAGCTCAGTTGCCATCTCTGCTGCAAGCTTGGCCACCCATCAAACAGTTCTAGGAGGCCTGGCAGGGGGCGAAGTGTGTGAGCACTCTCTGCCAGGTCCGTGTCTCTCTCGCGTACAGAGAAAGGGGGGGGGGAATGACGGAGGAGAGGAGAAAGGAGAGGAGAAGGAGACAGGTTAGTGGGAGTGGGACGTAATAGAGATGGATGGATAGATTATGAGAATGAAAGAGGAGGGGACAGAGTGGACAAGTAGGGGAGGGTGGAACAAGAGATGGGCACTGACATAGGTAGAGAGAGAGAGAGAGAGAGAGAGAGAGAGAGAGAGAGAGAGAGAGAGAGAGAGAGAGAGAGAGAGAGAGAGAGAGAGAGACGAGAGAAATGAAAGAGAGAAGGGGGGATGTAAAAAAGAGGAGGAAAAAAAGAGACAGAGAGAGGTATCTTTAAATAAAGAAAAGCCTGGGGGTGCCGATTTTCTCTGGGTTTTAGCACACAGTGTAATGTGCATAAAACAGGGTTAGGGTCTGCGATGTGTGTGTATGTATGTGTGTGTGTGAGAGAGAGGAAGACAAAAAGAGAAGAGAAGATGCTATATGTACCGGATATACTGGAGCTTGTCACTTTAGAGGGCGTGCAGAGTGATTTGCCCTCCTTTAAAGAAGAGGAGGGAAGAGGGTCTTTCATTACTGAGGTGTCTCTCTGTCTCTCTGTCTCTCTCTCTCTCTCTCTCTCTCTCTCTCTGTCTCTCTGTCTCTCTGTCTCTCTGTCTCTCTCTCTCTCGGACTGGGAACAGTGTCTGCTGGTGGAGTTTGTTGGCAGGGTAGAACATGTTGACGATCACCCCTTCATTAGGAGGGAAGAGGGTAGAAGGGGAGGTACAGGGGGTAGGAGAAGACTAGAGGTGGAGGTGAGGATGGAAGTAGGAGAAGAAGAAAAGATGAGGGGATGAAAATGGGGGAGGGGAATGGGGAAAAGGGTAGGAGAGCAGGGAGGAGGCTGCAGAATAAGAGGACCCAGCATTGGGTTTGAATCTAATGGAATATTAATCAGATGGAATCACTCTGGTGAATGGCATTCCGCTCCATAAAATTGGAAGTGGTTTAGAGAACAACAGTCATTTAGAACTGGTCATCATAGAACTGGACACAGCAGAAGTGGCTGCAGCATGAAGAGACACAGTCCAGTCTTCTGACAACCCAACTGGTATGGTGACTCAAAAAGAATAACTGTTGCCATGGTGGCAGGTATGTGCTTCCCCAAGTAATAGATCACCAAATCTTTTTTAGCTTTGATTTACAGACTGCTGAGTTTGCAGAACAATTATGTCGACATTTTGCATGGGTCTCATGTGATTCTAACAAGCAGAAGTATTCCATTATAATAACATTAAAAAAGGTTTAGTTGAGTCTAACATCAAATACAGCACTGTTGGTTGTAGCTTAGTGGTACTACAGAACATCATCATTAATCAGTGTCAATCCTACTGGATGGTGCCCACAGAACTGAAGTTGACTTGAGTTAAATGCGTGGGTAGCTGAACTCTGAGTTGGTGCTCTGGTCTGGTGGAATGTTCTTTCCCATTAAGACTCAGAAAACACTTCAACTAATTTGTTACAGGAGGAAAATGATGTATAATTATTTTAAAAGCTTCAGAGGGACTCGAAACTAACAATAAAGTCAACTTTCCAACAACATTAGTGGTTCTGACGGGGAAGAATCAAACGTCTTCGGAACGAGGGCACGATAAGAAGTGCAACATGTTCGCAATCGAGAGCTGTAGTTTGAACAACTATATTGTTTTTCTTTAAGAGACTGGTTTACGTTTGGCTGAATTGACCACAGATACCTTCAGATTGTTTTGGAGTGACAGATTGAGCATTAAAATCTGCTTGGATGCTCTTCTGAGCGCATAAAATACAGCCAGCAAGGGGAGACAGGTTCGTAGGGTCGTCCATCAGCCAGCCCCGTATTCTGCAAATCTGTTATGCGAAGGGGAAAAAGACAGCCATCAAACATCAAAGGGCAACGGAAGAGGTGTTATCTTGTAAACACATGCATGCATTACTAATTACACTGCATATCACATCAAAGAATACCACCTCCATCGCAGTCCAAACTGTTCAATAGAAGATTTAATTTTATTACAGTTTTTTCCTGTCGGCGCAAGATTAAAAGCTGCTTATCGTTCGGTTCCTTTAATGTGGCCCCCGCCTGCTGTCACCAGTAGCTCATTAGAATGCTGTGGGGGTGCTGGTGTCTTGGCAAGCTGACAGGTAACATTATAAAGTGTGACCTTTATCTCTCTGTTGTCCCTTTGACTGCCAGCTCTTCCCAGAAAAGATCCAGCCAAGACGTTGCAATCTTATAAGAGAATAGTTGGGGCCAGACTGGTCTGTGCGTGTGTGTCTGTGATGATATACGGTCCAGTGTTTCTCCTTGTGTGAGAGAGAGGCCCACCCTCGACAGTCCTGACCCCTGAGGTGACCCAGGTAGTGGGATCAGGCCTGGTTCCAGATCCCTACTTCCTGCCTGGCCTTCCTGCCACTGCTGCAGCCTGCTCGGCTGAGTACAGGATCCCCCCACACCCTCGACTGGGGTTCCGGAGGATCTAGGTCACACCAGCGTCACAGAAAACCTTGTGTATCTGCCATGAGTATAGACTGTTTAGTATGTATGACAGGCTACCAGAGATAAATCATTCTCCTCATTTGAAATCTTTTATTTTTTGTCATCACTTGGTTTAAGGGTGTTACAGTACCTGCTAAGTCAATGTGTCTGAGTGAGAGAGAGAGAGATGGAGAGAGAGAGAGAGAGAGAGAGAGAGAGAGAGAGAGAGAGAGAGAGAGAGAGAGAGAGAGAGAGAGCAAGAGATTGAGCAACTTGCCTGTGGTGCTTCTTGCAGAATGCCTGTGATGGTGAACACATTAGGAGGCTGACTGAATGTGCTAAAGCTAGCAGCTAAAGCTGCCATCGCTAAATGGAGGGAAAGCGAGCACATCCTTATCAGAGCAGAACTGTTTGGTTATGCCAAATTGCTTGGGCTGGTGAAGAGCAAATTTCCATGCCAAGATTGATTTGAATAGGGGTTGTTGAAGCCCTGAGGGCAGATGGAGCACTCGGGCATTTTACGGAGGTCAAACTCATTGACCTCCTGAGTTTATGATCTGCGGAGGGTTGAGGTCAAAGGTCTGCACTCACATTCAGTTTCTTTTTCTAATAATGGTTTTCAATTTTGGAATCAAAGCTACTCTTTGACAACTGAGAACGTGTTGAGAATACAATTACTAGCCCAGCCAGAACAAGACCAAAACCATGGTTTCTTTCGAATCTTCTCGAATGAATCTCTCCAAGCATGAGAAGCAGGACAAAGAAACAATGAAACAAGTATCCAAACAGACAGTTCAGATTAAGGTAAACAATGTTGTACTGTAGAGCTCATTTTCTACAAGGTTCTCTCTAAAGGTGAATAATACAGCATGACCCCTGCTGGTCGATTCGATTAGCTTGTAGCTTATCAGAGAATCCTTTATCTGCTCCAGTTGTTGACAAGCTGTGACGATGATCCCTCTTTTCTTCTGTTACTCCCTTCCTCCTTCCATACTCTCTTCCTGCCTCGACCAGCTGTGTGCACTCAGACAGGTGTCGAGGTAGCAGGTATGACTGGGTCTTTGTTTCCAGAAACCTGATGGAAGGCTAATGGGGCTGCTACTGCAGGTGTCAGATGTGGGAACATGGAACATTCTCATGAAATGTTCTCCTTTACAGCTGATCTCTCCAGTGTTGTGATGACAAACATGTGGTGTGTGTGTTTGTGTATGGACATGTGTTGAATCTTGAACATTTTAAATAAAACTTCTGCAATTGACATGGTACTGATTAATTTATTGATGTCTGACAAACTTCACTAATTATACATGTCTTTCGTTTGTTCTTTTCACATTATACATGCTCTAACACATTTGATCCTTTTTGGGATATATATTTAATACAGATATTGCATTTTAATTTAGGGAAGTTTAGCAAAGCTGTAAAAAAAGCTGTAAAATATGTTTTAAAATATTTCTAAGGAAGTGAGGCTGTCACTCCCTTTTTCTGACCTCTTTCTCCACTCTTCCACTCCTCACCTCCTCCCTCTCTCCATTCCTCCACACCTCCTCCCTCTTTTATCTCCTCCTCACCAAGTTCCCCTACTGCAGCTAACCTTCTCAGCCGCAGTGGGGTGGTGACCCTGCCCCGATGCCAGGAAGCTCAGTGTCAGGACAGAGGAAGTGGACCGCGGAGAGTCAATAAAAAATGGATGTGAGGAGGAGGAGGAGGGTGTTCTCCGAGGCCTGGTTACAGGCTGTACAGGCACAGAGACCCAGGAACTTCACCCAGGGTAGACCGACTTCTGAACCTACTGTGGTCCAACCGGGTTTTGTGTGGATGTTTAGCTTGCAGAAGTTTGCAGGGGCTTGTTCTCCAGCCTTTCCCTAAAGGCAGGTTTGCTAGCACCTGAGTAACTGAGGGAGGTGAAAGTACAAAGATTAGCCAATTAGTAGGTGGTATTTAAAAACAGTAGCACCATTATTTCTAATTATAAAAGGTGCAATTAAGAACACTGTTGCCCTTAGTAACCTTTTTAATATTCATTAGTGTTCGATCAAATGACAAAGTGCCCCAGACCCTACCGTCCGTATCCATTACCGTTACTATGCACATGGCATCGAGCTGGCATGGGAGAAAGGAAAAGTTCTTCATTATTTGCTTTTAGTAATGATTTCCTGTCAAACTTGTCCAGACGCGTCAAACTAACTCGTCCGGAGAAGATCTCAACTTTTTATAATGGGCACAAACACACACTCTTCCTGCTCGCCATGGAAACCAACAAATTCAGGGAACAGAACTTTTGATTGGCAGTTGGAATCCCTGTGAGGCTGCTCCGAATTAGAAAGGTTCTGGCCAAGGGCATGGGGAGACACAGGAGCATGTGGTGAGACAGGCGTGAGAGCCTTTCAGTCAACAACATGCCGTGGATGTGTCCAAAAACTGCACTGAGGGTTCATGTAGCCATGAGGAATTGCTCCATGTTGTTTTTATTCAAATCAGATTATATCAGTTGCATGTCCCTGATCATGTGAATCTCACATCCTGACTCCAGAGACAACAAAGAGTGGTGAAGACCCTCACAGACCCTCCAGATCATCGTACCACAAAAGTCACGTCACACACAGGCTCAAGGGTATCTGGGAACAAAGAAGAAGACATTGGCAACAGCAGAAATAATATTTTACCTCAGAGAGGACGAGGATCCATACAAGTCCCTTTTATTCAACCTGGGTCCTGCTATCCTCAAATGATCGTTCCAAGGGTAAATGTTAATTGGGAAGGAGCCCAGATCTACTCTTCTTTTAATGACCGAGCCTCCAATTTGTACTTTCACACTGATGCTGCCTTAAAATGAGATGATTCCGTGCAGCAAAGAGAGATCCACTGCGTGTGGACAACATGCTGTCAACATGTGACTCTGGAACAAAGCAGAGAGACGAGTCGGACGAGGATATCTGTCGTATTCCAGAGCACAGGGCTACCCTGTATTATGTTTAGCTGTACAGTACGGTCACGTGACGTTTGTCTGCATAGGCCATCACAAGCCAGGGTTTGCAGGTCATAAACATTGGTTTGAAGGGTGGTTTTCATGCAGCATGGATAATTCAACTGTTGGATACTCTTCTGAAATCGATACAAAGCACCAGCATAATGCATTACCACAGAGCCAGTGGGTGTTGGCTATGTGTGTATTTACATGTGTGTGTGTGTATGATAGAGGCAGTGCAAGAGTTAGAAATAGGAAAACTGACAGAAATACATAAAATAGCTTGTGGGAGAGAGAGAGACCAAATGGCAAGTTCAATTTTTATTATGACAGATAAGCAGTGTTATAGGTGTCAAGAGATGGCTGGTTGAATGTGGATGTCATTACAGTACATGCATGCTTTATATCTGGGTCACCTATCGACTTAACCTCCCATCCTATACTGGCAGTGCCTCATATCTGGATCATTATTGGTGGGACAGATAGGCTTTTTGGCCTCTGGTACCTTCCTGGATGAAAGACTGGCTGGTAAAGATGGAGTGAATCTCATTTCATTCACCCTCATCTATCCTCAGTCCAACCTTTGGTTCCTTTTCATTTTTTCCTCATTTCACCCTCCAGCTTCCTCTCAGCTCCATGAATGTCAAACAGGAAATAAAATCAAGGAGGAAACATCCATAGGGTGATATTATCCACCAAAAAGAGATGACAGGTATTCCTTTGGAATGAGATATGAGAGTTGGTCATTATCTAAATATCTGCTCCCTTCTCCGTGATGTGTCTCCAGACTCATCGTAGCCTGAGGGTCTGGGTCTAAAAAACACATCATGGCTGCACTCACAGTCTAGCTGGCTAGTCTGGCAAGATCTCCTCTCACAGACCTGGTGGACAGGCTGCCGAGGGCTGTTGGGCTGTAATTGGTCCAGTGTGAGTTTGCCTTGGTTTACTTACCTGGACGAGGTGGTTGGCCCTCAACTCTACACTCCGCCCTCCACACTGAAACGTCCACCAATATGCCTCTTAAGACCTTATTACCAACACATTACAACACACTGAAGATCACTTAAAAGCTATGTTTTCTTAATGGCAAGATTTTTAATCAACACCACAAAGCAGAAGACATGCCATATCTTTGTAGCACATGTATTATGGCTAATTAAAATGATGTAAGTTTGTCAGCACCCTTTGTTCCAGTTCCCTTCTTCCACAACAGTTGCAATTAATCTTTTTTTTAACCAAATTTAAGTCTTAATAGAAATCTAACAAGCAATGTTAAAGCCATGCTGTGGAAAGTATGGCTGCACAGAATGTTGGTTCTAATGTGTGTAAAGTTGTTGGAACATTCTTGCCTCTCTAACGTCTTACCTAGTTCTATAATAAGGAAGGATAGCAATGTCGACAGCCCACCATAAAAGCTTATCTTCTCTGTGATGCATGGCACCTCTCACAGCTCAGCAGCTGTTCCAGTCCACACTGCCAAGAACAGAGCCTTCAGAGGCATCAGACAGACCAACGGACCACCGATGGACGGATCGGTTGGCAAGCAGGCAGGAAGGCAGACAGACAGACAGGCAAGTAGGCAGACAGGCAGGCACCCAGGCAGGCAGGTAGACAGACAGCTGGCACCCAGACAGACAGACAGACTGACAGACAGGTAAATAGGCAGACAGGCAGGCAGACAGGCACTCATTAAGGCAGAGACAGAAAGACCGACAGGCAGACAGGCAGGTACACAGGCAGACAGGCAGGCAGCAGGCACCCATGAATGCAGAGACAGAAAGACAGACAGGCAGAAAGCAGGCAGACAGAGTCGTTTAACAGAATTGCAACGGCTGATTTCCTGGAAAACCAGAGCAGCAGGGAGGCTAAACGTTGGAGGCAGGATGTTCTTTTTTCGGGGTCTGTTTTCCCTCAATGCTCTCAAGCTCCATACTCTGCTCTCTGCTGAACTCTGATTCATGAACGTTTCTGTGTGTGAATCCGAAGTCACGTCAGTGTCTGTTTGTGTCTGAATATAGTACTGTGTGTTACCTTCATGACAGGAAGTCACGTGTCGGTGGTCACAGTGGCACCATCATATAACAGTCAGCATGAGCAATGTGTGAATTCTCAAACTTTCCAAAGACATGCTATTACTTTTTATTATTCAGTCTAAGGAGGTGGCAAACCCTTCCCTGCTGTCTCAGTTTAGTCTGTTTGTGTGTCTGTGTGTGTGTGTGTGTGTGTGTGTGTGTCTGTGTGTGTGTCCCTGTGTGTGTGTCTGTGTGTGTGTGTCTGTGTGTGTGTGTGTCTGTGTGTGTTTGTGAGACAGACGGACAGAGAGTGGCCGGCTGTGAGTGTGGTGTGTTATCGATCCCAAACACCAGAATGTCTGGTCCTCGTCGTCCCATTGCCATCCCACAAGTCTTAGGGAGCAGCTCCCACTTCCTTGTTTTGTGGTAGTTTATGTTCACAACTATCTCCCTTTGTCCTTCTCCTTGCACTGTGGTGGTTTGTGTTTGTGTGTGTGTGGGGTTTGTGAGCTTGTGTGTGCATGTGCATGTGTTTGTGAGTGTGTGGGTGTGTGTGTGTTTGTGTATGTGTGTGTGTGTTTGGGTGATGGAGTTGACGGTTTCCCTGGTGACAGCAGAGGTTTCAAAGGTATTGATCTCCACAGCCAGTTTGCCGTGAAAGAAGCCGAGAAGCCACCAGCACTTAAATGCTTGTTGTTGTTGTTGTTGTATTTTAGCACTCAGTTTACAATGTTTAGAATAAGAACTGAACACAGAAGACCACAGACCGAGAAGGAAACTGTCTGGGTCTCTGGCCCCTGGCGTTGACCAGCCATTAACAACAGACATCACATAGGTTATGGCAACAGGACAGGACAAAGACTACAATTTCATGGTATTTAATTTGACAGTGTCGACTATGATTATGCAAAGTATGTAGGCCGTGCGCACATGTAAATGAACACACAGTCCTCAACACACGCGCACACTCAAGTCATTTGTTTGCAGCAAGCCGAGGCTGAAAGCTCTATGAATTAGTAAAGTGTTTATTTAAAGAGGAGGTTCCTGATGAGAGCGAGCCGCCCGTTGCTCCACAACCTGCCCACAAGGACAGGAGAGCCGGTTTGCAAAACACAAATGGAACTAGCTCAGTTTGTACATTTCGGATCTTTCGAAAAGCTCCATGTCTGAGCCTTTTGTGTCCTTTTAAGTTGTAGAAACCTAGACTGGCTCGATTTTCAGGGTTCTCTCTGTGTGTCTGGGCCATACAGATGGCCTTCTCTGTAAGTGGAGATTTATGACCACAGAGATAGAAAGACAGGGCTCTTAATAAATATCATCCATTTTTGTCACAGTCAGGCAGGCTGGAGTGAAAAAGCATTTGTAACGGTATCAATGGGAGATTTTTTTTTTCTTCCTATTTTTTTGCTTTCCTCCTCTCTTTTCTTTCTTTTTCCCCATCCCCTATTTTTTTTCTTCTCAGGAAAGTAGAATATGGCCCAGAAATAGCAGTGTGCCTCTATGCGGCTGTCACTCTTAGCCAACCAATCGTTTTGTCTCTCCTGAAGGCTGACCCCGTGTGGTTCCTATCCCAGCCTATTGAGCTAGGCAGAAAGTCACACTCATCATAGCTAAGAGATGAGTCTTAGCCCCGCAGTCCTCCCCCCGCCCCTCTTAATGATGCCACGGCAGTCTGTGAAGGGGCTATTGAATTCCCTCCCTCGTCCCCCTCTTTCTACACATAACACCACATGAAACCTACTGCAGGGGACAGGTGGAAAACCTGCCCCCAGATCTCTCAAAAAACGATTCTCTGAATAATAGTTCCAACCAAGCATTTATAGTGAGTGATAAGGGCCCGCTGTTGGGTACAGAGTAGAGTAGAGAGGGGGTGAAAGGAGGAGAAGTGAATAGTAAAGGCAGGGAGGAAGAGGACATAGTGGGAGGGGGGAGAGGAGGGACTGAAAACGGCAAGGGAGGGGAAAGGAAAGTGAGAGGGGGGAGAGGAGACTGCGAAAAGCAGAGGAGGGGAGTCGAGAGTGGGAGGGGGAAAGGAAGAAAGAGGAAAGAGTGGAGGTGGAGAGTAGAGGAGGTTGGGAGGAGGTGAGGTGTATTGCCATATCGTGGAGTCAGGTGGCTGAGCGGTTAAGGAATCGGGCTAGAAATCTGAAGGTCGCCAGATCGATTCTGTGTCATTGTCCCCGAGGCAAGGCACTTCACCCTACTTGCCTCGGGGGGAATGTCCCTGTACTTACTGTAAGTCGCTCTGGATAAGAGCGTCTGCTAAATGACTAAATGCAAATAAGCTTTAGATTATCTGTAGGCGGCAATGTCAAGTGGTGGGGCCAGTGCCGCGATCAGGAGAGCATGACACATGATTACAGGAAGTGTAGAAGCACGTGTAAACGCTGGGAATGTTCCACTCACTTAAGAGAAACCATGAGATTATGCAAACATCTGGTTTCTTGAACAAAATGGCTTGTGGCTGTATGTGCGTTTATGGATTGATGAAGTGACTTTGAATCTCAGATTATTTGTTCAATAACAAGAAAACACGTGTGTTTGTTTTCATGGTGAGGTGCTGGGTGTCCTTATCACATGAGGAGGCCTCCTAGAAGCATTAAAGTGACGCGAATATACCAATAAATGTGTAAAAGGGGCATGTCACATGTGTGACAGTGGTTTCTCAGTCTGACAGCTTTACCACTTCACAGGAACACTCTGGCTTTGCTCTGTCCCTGTGTGGTTCAGACAGATCAGCTTTCTGGTGAATCTCCTGGAAATAGCTATTAGGCTCCTGCTGGGATGCACAGACACCCACAGAAACAAACACACACACATACACTCTGCTAGAGTCGAGGGGAGGCTTCAGCTGTACTACTAGACGTAGGGGCTAACTGTCCACCACCTCCTGCTACTACTGTCCTTCCTGTCCGTCTTCCATGTAGCTACACACACACACACACACACACACACACACACACACACACACACACAGGGGACACACTCAACTGCACAAACTACACACACATACACCAGAACCAAACACACACATACACAATAAACCCCCATACTCACACACAAGCACACAGGGACACACACTCACCTGTTATTTGTTAGATCACAATTGGATGGCTCCAAGTGGAAGCAGTATTGGAGGCGCGAGCAGGAACAGACATGGCCCTGTTGTCCCTCTCTCCCCTTTGTCCTAAACGGCAGGAAATCCAATCGATGCACAGGGGCCGGCGTGAAATGAGAGGTGGCAGAGCAGACTAATATGATCTGTCACAGCCTGTTGGAGGGATGCAATACAGAGCGGGGAATGCTCCCAGCGATAAGCAGAGGAAGCCTCTTAACTCAAATATGCATAGACGCTACAAAGGTGCACTTCCTCGATCGAAGAACCTCATCTCAACTTCCTTTCCTTTCCTCCCTCTCTCTCTCTCTCTCTCTCTCTCTCTCTCTGTCTCTCTCTGTCTCTCTCTGTCTCTCTCTCTCCTGCCTCATCTCTCCCTCTACTGCCTCGCCTCTATCAGAGTTGCTGATGACTTTATCCCAGGATGATTTTCACCCTGCTGTATGTCCACTTTCAGATTACCCTCCCATCTTTTATGTTGTCCTCAGAGAGCTGACGAACCAGGGTGGGTTGCATGTCAATTGAAATTGGAGTCTATTTCTTTTACGAAATGCAGTGGGGGAAATTAGAGTCGACACACATACACTTGCAAAGTCACTCCATTGAAATACACTAACTACCTCTTCTCAGCCACAGACTTACTCATACCTTCTACACGAAAACTGGCTTTGTCCCGTTATGTTTTCTAGCAGTTCAAAACCTTATAACTCATGTTTTGGCAAAGTAGTGGCACAGTCCGTTCCAGAATAAAAATGACAGGCTGGATTCATTTTTCACACACACAAGCTCTGGCTAACACACACACATTAGCACATACACACACGTACGCTTGTTTTTGGAACACGTGGTCAATTTCCAAGCTTGCTGCTTGACTGTTATTTGGTTACAACCCATATTGATGATCATCTACATCCAATATGTTGCTCC
>NC_140367.1:4025000-4050000 GCF_054491055.1 Hypomesus nipponensis
GCCCCACATGGCAGATCCGAGGCTCATCCGCTCTTTGCGTTTCCCGGATAATGCTGTTTATTTGTGCACATTGAAGTAATGTGATCTGCTGCTGCTTGACATCCACTGCCAGCAACAGGGTTTACACAGGGTTTGTGTTGACAAAAAAAAGCTACAATGTGCAGCTACAATTTTACCTTAGATAACGTTTTCTAAAATACAGTACGCTACCATTAGGTATTGTGGACTGTGATCATTCTTATTTGAAGCCAATTTAGGGGACAGCGACACAGAACAAAAGAAAAAAACATGAAACGACACCAAACACAGACTTGCTTCAGATGAGCGGGTGTGTGCTATGACCAACTGTCTGCTGGTTCCTCAGCAGGGCTGCAATACAAGGCCCTACCCACCTGCCTCACTCTCCAGGCTCCCCCCTCCTCATCCCTCTTTCTAGGATGGTGTGATCGCCTGTCTCATTCCTTCTCATCCCTCAAGCTTTATTGCGTGTGGCCCACGCCTACAGATATTTATATCTGTTTACAGCATGGACTGTACCAGCCTAGTAAAAAAAAAAAAAAAAAAAAAGAAGAAGAAGAAAAAAAAAGAAAAGAAGAAGAGATGAAATAGGAAAGCAAGGCGCAAGCAGGCAGCTTAGGGAGTAATGGTGTGGAATGCAGTGGAATGGATGTGAGGGGACGTGGTTAGGGACAGGCACATCTATGCATCGGACAGGCCCAAGACTGGAATGTGGAGGGCATGGAGAGGCAGTGGGCAGGGCCACCCTCTTGAGGCTCACGCCACGACAACAGCTTGAAGGCGGGTGATCTCAGAGGTCAGAGCTACATCGCTCCAAATGAGGTGATGGACAGAGGAGAGGTGGGGCCCGGGGAAGGGTTGGGGATGGTGAAGGGGAGTGGTGTGTGATGAGGGAGGGAGGACGTTAGACATGGTAGGGCAGGAAGGAGGTGAGAGGGAGGAGCAAGGCCGTAGCGAGAGATCTGTTCCCTCTAATACCAGCTCCAGTTTCCTCCAGGAGGACACCTCGTTCACTGGCCATTTTTTTTTTTTTTCACCTTTATTTTCACAGGTCACTGGGAACAGCAGATCAGTCATAGGCACAGGCGATACGCTAAGCTTTATCGATTGACTTAGTAAGAGGGGAAAAACAACAACAAATGCCTTATGATCCTTTAGCTGACACAAAGATCAATCAATCAAAGATCAGGAAGACAAAGACCAGAAGAGACCATGGCGATGAAGAGCAATGTTTACACCTGTCATTAGCATGAAGCCTTGACGGCCGGACTACAAAAGATTCAATCAGAGGTCACAGTCCCCCTGACAAGTACTTTAATACCGACGATAATCAGAAAATTACCAGCAGAACATCGAGATGTAATCATGCCTCTCTCAGCACCGGCTAGGGAACAAAGCCAGTCTGTAGATCTATCCTGCCTCATCCAGATGGGAAAATAGGTCGTTACGGTGCAACATGGTCCTATTCAAAAGCCAGTTCCCCTTCAGTGGTGGTGTCTGGCTCCTATCATCTCATACTCATGGATACTGGAGTGTGTTCAGTCCATTTAAGCCCATCAAGATGAACCATCTTTAATGTTTTTAAAGGCTATTTGGCTGTGCGAGTACAGAGGGGCATAATTGAATTGCATTCTTGCATATTTTTTATGTTACCTAAAGGGACGGGGAAAGAGTTTCTTTAGAATTTGATGCAAAAAGGGAAATTTGTGAAAGGAAAGATGAAATCCGTACCGGAGAGGCAGCAGAGTGAAGGTTATTGTTCGTGTGAAAAGACGGACTCTAGCCAGGACAGAGCCATCGCCTTCTAGTTTAATGCCTCCTGTCGCTTAACCTGAGGAGGAATATCGTTTTCCTAGCCGAGTATTGAATACTTCATCTCCCCTGAATATTGAGTGCAGGGACAGACTGAGAATGATATATTGGCTTTCAACATTAGGTTTTAATGGGTTTGTTGTAGCTGGGCTGAATGAGGATGAGAAAAATGGATTAAACCCAACATGGGTTCTCTGGTACGCCACATCTATTTACAAAAATAAACTCATTCATTTGTTGATTATAATCCCAATACTACAACCGATTTACTACTATTTTTTGTTGTTGCTGTTGCGGGGTGTGGGGATGATTTTTTTTAGTAATGCATAACAGTTAACAATAAAGTGTCAACATAATGGGGGCGGCATCTTGATATTACCTTATGGCAAATACATTTAATATGTCATAACTGGAAGACAGTGCAGAGAAGAGGTGTTCACCCCTAATTCTCTCATTTGTGTGGTCATTTGTGTGTGAAGAGCACACTGGATGGTGTTAAGGAGGGCTCATTGTGTGGTTGGAAAAGACTCTGCTACTGTACATTGCCATTATCATAATCATCATCATAAATTTCATTTAAAAAGTGTTTCTCCATATCTCAAGAATGTAAAACCTGTAATCGCAACAAAAAGACAAACACAAGTGAACGAAACTTTAAAACTCGAAAGATCTGATTTAAGCAGAGGCACCAGTAGGTTTATCACGTTAAGGGCAGATTCCAGATTAAAGTAGTGAATATTTTAAAATGAAACAGTTTAAAGCAAGAGGATTCAGTTGATGAGAATGTTGCCCAGGGCTACTCCCCACAGCCTCACGGAGGCTGTGAGACGAATATCAATATTCAAAAAGGATTCGGTTCGGGGTGCATCATGAAATGGAATCAAAGCAGTAGTCTAGGCCTGGCCACGAAGGCAGACAGATGTTGAGTCGTGTGAAGAATGGCCTGGAGTTGACCCATGTCCACAGAGAGGAGCTGCAGCCTCCCATTAAGCGCACGGTGACAGCCCCTCAAACGGCCGTGCCTTGTGAGCTGAGCGTGGTGCTGATCTTTAACCACGCCGTAGTCTTCTGATGAGGGCCTGAAACACCATGACACGTCGCAAATTAAAATTTCCCCTTTTTTTTTTTTTTTTCGCTCGGTGGTGGAGCGATACTTCATTAATTGTGATTGTTCGCCTGCCATGTGTGGAAGAGATGAAGAACCAGGAAGAGTGACGCAGCGTACGCTCTCAGGCTGACACAAAGGATGAAGACAAGAGTGATTTTTTTAAGGACTCTGTATTACAATGGGCGAAGTTTTGTCCTCAGTCTAGCTCACACTGAGACTGTTGGTAATGGCTGACTGACAGAGGAACACAGAGAGATCCTTCAGACTTGTGCGTGGTGAAGCCCTGGTTCTTGCTCTCTCTCTCAGCGTAAGGTCATCTCATTATAATCCTGCCAGTTCTTGTTGGCTGCTCCGGATACCAGGAACGATAATAAAGCCTTCTCGCTTGTGTGTGTCTGTGTGTATGTGTTCTTTGCTAGTATTTTAGAGGGGTTCATTAGCTTGCCATGGGGTGAGGAGGGGAGGGGTCTCGGTGTGGGGGTAGGGAGCGCTGCTTGTCCGAGGGATGACTTCCTGGAACCCGTATATCTCCCAGATTGCCACTTGGCGCAGCTGTCAATCAAACCCTACACCTTCCACCCTGCCCGGGAGACGAGGAGGCCCAGCAAGCAGCCGTCACTCTCCCCAATCACATCTTATATCCCAGTATGGACGCAAGCAAGGGTGATTTATCTGCCTGATAGCAAAGGGCAGTGTTGGTTTAAATGGAACCGACATATCTGATCTGCTTGTTGCGGAGTTGCTTTGTGAAGGTGCTGTCAGTGGCACAGTGAGGTTTATGTGGTGTCCCCAGAAGGACAGAACCATTGAAGGGTGTTGGACTGCACACGCCTAGACGAACACACACAGCTTCATCTCCTCCTGACAGACAGATCAGGGTGGATGGGAAAGCACACACACGCGCACACGCGCACGTGCACACGCACACGCACACACACACAACAGTACATTAGATTCAGGGGTGTTTTTAGCCAGCAGGCTGGATGGGGCAAATGCATTACTTGATCTGCAATCAATTTTCAAACCGATAGAAAATGATGAGGTAATCTTTAGACGTGGAATGCCCCATTTTAAACCATGATGAAATCATGGTCAACACGCAGTCGCAAAGCTGTAATGTAATTAAGTGATCTTTCTCTCTCTCTCTTTGTCTCTCTCTGCCTCTCTCTCAATATATTGCTCTCCCTTTTCTCTCTCAATCTCTCTCTCTCAGCATGAAATTGGACTGGAACACAATAGCCCAGATCCCACGCAGACCTTGCACAGTATGCTGCCAAACTCTTCCTACCCCACTTCTTTCTTTCTCTCTCTTTCTCTCTCTTTCTTTCTATTCTCCCTCTCCCCCCTCTTCCTCTCCCTCTCTCCCTCTCCCTCCCTCTCTCTCCCTCTCTCTCTTTCTCTCTCTCTCTCTCCCCTTCTCTCTCTTTCTCTGTCTCTCTCCCTCTGGCTCCCTCTCTCTCTATCCCAGGGGGTGGAGTGGTTTTGTCTGTGGCTGGTGGAGTTGGAGCAAGTGCTGCACTTCTCTCTGCTTTAGGTTCCTGCTTTAGCTTCCCCCCATTTAATCCATAGCACCACTCAGCTTTTACTAAGCAGAGCTTTCAAATTTGACCTTGACTTAAATCCATCACGTTGACATTTTTGGTTCGATGATGGTGGTGCTGGTGGTGGTGGGTATGCACGTGAACTTGTGTGTGCATGTGTGCGTCTGCCTCCGGCGGTCTTACAACAGGAGGGAGCTGTTCCACTTTGGTATAGACTGTCACTCTGCTGAGAGAGAGAAAGAGAGAGAGAGGGTGGGAGGGAGGGGGAAAAGAGAGCGAGAGAGAGAGCGAGAGAGAGAGGGGGAAAGAGAGATAGAGAGGTTTAATTACTCTCCAGTTCCATTTGCAGCCACCAGTTCCCATGTAAGGTAAAGGAGATCAAGCCAGTGAAAGCCTGGGAGAAGTAATTATGGGGTTGGGTGTGTTGAATGGAGACACATGCAGAGCAGGTGGAGCTTATACAAGTCCTCTGTGCCTCACTGCTCCCATCCAGAACCTCGTGCCAGACACTGCCACAGGATCCATCAGGGTCACAAACACACACCCAAACTAGATATGTACTTGGTTGGCCTATTTCGGTTGGTTGTCATTTGAGGTGAGGGGGTGGGGATTAAGAGGATGTATAAGGTTTTTCTATTTTCTATTTTATTTTGGTACACATGCAGGCCATTGTTCAGGCAGACATTGAAAGAGATAGAGAGATAGAGATAGAGATAGAGATAGGGAGGGAGGGAGGGAGGGAGGGAGGGAGGGAGGGAGGGAGGGAGGGAGGGAGGGAGGGAGGGAGGGAGGGAGGGAGGGAGGGAGGGAGGGAGGGAGGGAGGGAGGGAGGGAGGGAGGGAGGGAGGGAGGGAGGGCTTGGTTATATCATTGATCATTGCAAATGCATGACAGTGACCCCAGTTGTAATTGTGGAGAGCAAAACTTAACCAAGCTTTTAATTGCTGTTTGTTTTTCTGTGTGCTCTTCTACAGACCATTAAAACCACAGAGATTCACACCCTCCATCTTTACTTTATCTCACCTCTCTATTTAGAAGTCCAAATAAAGTCCGAATCGGAGTGCTCTATCAAATTCCAGAGTGTTATATTTAAGTGTGCATGCATTAAAGAAAGTCTATTCATGCTCCGAGTTATGCTGCCGTCTACTATCTGCTGTTAGGAGTCGATCTATGGGTGATTAGAATGTCAAGCACAGGCAGCTCTGCATAGCCCCTCCACCCATGTAAACTCACCCTGATGGTATAATTCACAAACTGTTTTATGTGTTTTGTCATATAGACACACACACTTACCTGCCTCTTCTCTTTCTCTCCCATTTCCCTTCACCTTCACCTTTCTCCTGTCCTACCCCTCTCCTTTCCCCCCCTCTCCCTTCCTCTCCTCACTCTCCTCTCCTGTGTCTCCTGCTCATTCACATGAAAAATGGAATAAAGATAAATTATGGAACGCACCTGCTCATTTGACACGCCAAATCTACAAACCCGCTATGAGGACGAGAGATGGCACGACACACCTGTTCCCACGGAGACCGGGGCTGCTACGCCTCATTTGGGGCGTTCACCACGAGCCGTATGCGTCATGTCAGCGTGATGTAATATTGATGTCCTGAAAGTCACATTTCTCTAAATGTTTGACCCCTGGCTACAGGCGTTAGGAGAAGCACAAAGCACCATGCTGTTTTCCTCCTGACAGCTGATGGAGACAACATAGTATAGTACAATCCAAGGAATCTGGAGCTTGATAACGGGATGAGTTCTACTGTAAAGTCCATGAAGTCTCATTTAACACTTATATAATATACATATAATCGTCTGAATAGTATTTATATTCTATCTTCCCAGTCAGAGAGTCATCACCAATTAGCCCAAGACTGGCGTTTGGATCCAGTCTGGTCCAGCCAGGAGCAGTCTCACAGCTCCTTCTCTTCAACACTCGCATTCATTTGCATAAATAGGCACACTTTCAAATGTCAGCATGAAATTAGAGCACTTGACGGACTCGTTTAGGACGAGATAGGAGTCCATTACGTTTATTAGACTGCCAGAATATATTTCATTGTTGAATCTGAAGCTTTACAGTTTGATGCATGTTGTTTGACTGGCAGTAGGGATGAGATGCGAGACGGAGAGAGAGAGAGAGGGGGGGGGAGAGAGAGAGAGAATCATGTTGCTAGAAGGGGTTGTGTAGTGTTTGATCTCACATGAAGCTTCACGTGCCCAGCAGTTGGTTCTATTCTCCGTCTCAGTCCTGCCTCCAAGCTCCCTGCAACACTAACAGCTCAGCAAGAGGGAGGGGAACGAGGAGAACAAGTAGAGAAAGATTTATGGGTGCCGCTCCATCTCTCTCTCTGTAACATGTAAACAATGCTCTTTATACCTACAGGCTGAATTAACCTCTCTCTCTCTGTCTCTCTGTCTCTCTCTCTCGCTGTCTCTCTCTCTCTCTCTCTCTCTCTCTCTGTCTCTCTCTCTCTCTCTGTCTCTCTCTCTGTCTCTCTCTCTGTCTCTCTCTCTCTCTCTGTGTCTCTCTCTCTCTCTCTCTGTCTGTCTCTCTCTCTCTGTCTGTCTCTCTCTCTCTCTCTTTTGTGTCTTAGATTCCTTTCTTCTCCATGCACCCTGGAACAGGCAGACCTTGAGAATATTATCCAGACTTCTTATAAAACAAACCCTTTTCATCTTTCATAAGGATCGTTGGGTCATGTGACATGGTTGTGCCCGGCCCTGTTGCCCGGCCCTCCTGTGAGGGCGATAATTACTGTTATCAGCAGGGGGAGAAAGTGGAGGAGGGAGGAGGGGGTGGATGGAGCAGAGGGAAAGACAAAGATAAGGAAAAGATGCAGGGGCAGGGAGAGTCAAAAGAGAAGGGAGTTCTGAGAGTTTTCGCTGGTGGTCCAGTGAGAGTAACCCGGCCATACAGCAGTGGTGGATACTTAACTGCTCAAATGTGCTCTGGAAGAGGCTTCATGTGTGCAGTAGCTACCTCGCAAAGCATTTGGACTGAAATCATGTTCCCCATTTGGATATGATTAGCTCAGCTGTCGTCTGAATGGTCCAGACTTCTGGATGTGCTCTGAGCAGAAGAGACCTGGCAAGAGGTTTTGGCCTTCGCTCTCATTCTTTCTTCCTTGTCCTCTACCTCTACTGTCTCTTCCTCTTCCACTGCCCCCCCCCCCCCCTCTCTCTCTCTCTCTCTCTCTCTCTCTCGCTTTCTCTCTCTTTTCCTCTATGTCTCTCCCTCTCCCTGTCTCTCACACAGTCTACCTTGATCCATCTCCCTTTCAAAGATAGTAACACATGAGTCAGCTGGACATCAGCCACATTCACACCTGACTGATATCCATGTGAGTATGTGTGTGTGTGTGTGTGTGTGTGAGTGTGTGTTCTTTCTGAAGTGTAAACCCGTACAGCAGGTGAACTCCTGCACACATGACAGGAACAGTTTGAGTGTGTTTGTTTTGACTCCACATGTCGGTGTGATTTCTCCCTACAGGAGAGGAGATCATTAGGAGACTCTTGTGACTGAGGGTCTTACTGTTTTGGAGTAAAGGCCACATCCACCGAGACATACACACAAATCACACACGCTTCAGCAGGGACTGATACACAATCACACACACACAAATATTCACAAACACATACACACACACACTCTCCTTCTCTTTCCCACTCTCTCTCTCTCTACTTATCTTCAATTTCCTCATTTAGCAGATTCATTTCTCCTAATTTCTCTACAGGATGGCTCTCCGTTGACTGGTGCACTCTGAACATGAGCCACCCCTTCCTCACAGCCCTCCCGCTAATCAAAAGCTAAGATATAATTAAACGCTACTTCAATTTCCTGCTTCCACATTCATATTCGTGCAACCTGTAATCTTCTGTACAATTCCATCCTCTACTTTTACCGTTATGTATTTCTTCACCAACGCTACCATCCTGCCTGTCTGTGTGTCTCTGAGGTGAAGCAAATTAAATGTCAAACTTTAGCAAGTGTATACAATACCAATGTCAGAAAAAAATCTCAGTCATCAAAAATATTTCAAAAATAAAAAATGATGTAAATGCCATGTCACATAGGTCCAGCCTGTCGATTACATTAAAATAATCAGTTCTTCCGATTCATAACATTGGCCTTGTCGCCCTTTGTAAGTTTATGGAGAGACCTGTAAAAAAAAAAATATATATATATATATATATATATATATATTACATTTATATTCTGATACACAAATTCATGAGGACCCACCCTCCTCTCTCTATGTTTCTCTCTCTTACACACACACCCACACACAGTCTCATGTTATATATTTTATCTATCTCTTCCTCCTTCTTCACACACCACCCTATGCACCCCTCTCTCAGTTAGTTTTTACAGTATGAGCTCAGTCTGGCTTAATACTATTCCACTCAGCACTTTCAGCTAAAACAGCTCTCTTGTCACAATTCATCCAATGTCACTCCTCTATGTGTGTGTGTGCGTTTATTTGCTTGCGGTTTGTGGTATGCGCTTGTTGTGGCAGGAGGACAGGTGGTGTATACTGATGACGATGTGATAGTGATGCTGCTGACTCAATGACTGCTCCACACTTCAGTGACTATGTTTAATATGTATTGTGCTTCATGTCACTGTTGATGCGCTTGACAGAAAAATCAAATTTGCCCCTAGGAACAGAGGCAGTCTCATGTGGAATTTGAAGTAGGCAGATGGGTAACATGGACTGTGAGGTAAGTGGCCTAACGTAAGGCCATGGGTGCAGTAGCCAGGAACCCCAGCATGTTGCTGGAGAAGAGGCCAAGGATAATGGGACTGGCACAGTTTTAGATGCTTTACAGGCTTGATAAAGCTTGCAGACAACCACTGCGCTTCCAGGCCTGTTTTTCTATCTCACTCTCTCACTCTCTCACTCTCTCACTCTCTCACTCTCTCACTCTCTCACTCTCTCACTCACTCACTCTGTAGCTCTCCCGCTCTTTCTGTGTCTTTCTTTCTTTCTTTCTTTCCCTCCCTCCCTCCCTCCCTCCCTCCCTCCCTCCCTCCCTCCCTCCCTCCCTCCCTCCCTGCCTCCCTCCCTCCCTCCCTCCCTCCCTCCCTCCCTCCCTCCCTCCCTCCCTCCCTCTCTCCCTGCCTCCCTCCCTCCCTCCCTCCCTCCCTCCCTCCCTCCCTCCCTCCCTCCCTCCCTCCCTCCCTCCCTCCCTCCCTCCCTCCCTCCCTCCCTCCCTCCCTCTCTCGCTCTCTCTCTCTCTAGTTCTCAACCTTCGTAATTTAATATAAACCACATAGCTTGCAGCCATCATCTATGTTCCTATTAGATCTGAGCGTAAGCTTCCAGCAGGCCCAGAGAGAGGCAAACATCCCCTTCATCTGTTAGTGTGACAGAGCCCGTAATATTGGGGTGGTTTTGTGGGCCATGTCTGGACGGCCCTCAGATGCCAGATGCTGCAGTTTGCTGTGTGTTTGCCCTGAAGCCCTCTGCGTTCAGCAGGGAGCCGTAAAGACCCGCCTCGCAGAGTTTCAGCCCGAAGATAAATTGGGTAACCTTCTTCTGTCATTAGTAATACCTTCTCACCCAGTGGTGAACACTGAGGCAGAGGGAGGAGAGGAAGAGGATGGAGGGAGAGGTGGCGGAGGAAGAGAGTGAAGGAGTGGGCTGTGCAGGAGTCAGTGGTAATTAGCCATGAAACAAACGCACGGTCAGCTTAGCCTCCTCTCCTGTCTCCTGTCTCCTGTCTCCTGTCTCCTGTCTCCTGTCTCCTGTCTCCTGTCTCCTGTCTCCTGTCTCCTCTCTCCTCTCTCCTCTCTCCTTTCCCCTCACCTCCCCTCTCCTTTTAGTGTTAGTGGCATAATATATAATGCTGCAATCAGACCCATGTCCAACAGAAGAAGAGAACCAGGAGGGGGTGTTGGCAGAGGCTTGCCTCCCCGATCCTCGGTTGCCCTGTGCTCGAGAGTGCCTTGTTGACAGCCCCCTGATTACACTCTGTGTCCTGAAAGAGATCTGCACATAATTAATGTTTCTGTGATGGATTACACTAGCAGACTGAGAACACTGAAGATGTCTGTGGAATAAAACCAAGAATGAATCGATGCCACAGCGATGTTCCCACAGTGCTGCCTGGTGCTTAGCTGTCTGTGGTAAGTCTGGCAGACGAATAAGTCCCACTATTTACAACAGATGAATGGACAGACTGGGAAGAAACTGTAACCCATCTGAACATGAGTTCACTACCTCTTTCTCTCTGAACTCTCCAAAGTCCCAGAGGCACTCAGGACTGTAGCAGATGAAAAATGATTGTCTTTATGTTGTTGCTCTCAAGTAGAGGTTCAAGGTGAAGGTTCTCCCAGTTAAAGGTTCTGTGGAAACGGAGCCCTATTTTGCTCCCTCAACCAGAACATGAAAGAACATGACAGAACATTATGCTGTCATAAATTACACTGAGATTTGATCTATAACACAGTTTACAATATATTTGCTGATACAATATAATCATTTTAATGACAAGCATACTGAATGACCATATCCGTAAGACATACATTTTTCTAATCTCCCTGCAAATGATCTGTTGGACAGTGTGAATTGGTTTTAAATATGATTTTTTCATCAGTCAGGTTAAACTAATTAATTCCATAATCTGAAACTTTTGACTCTGATGAATAATGTCAAAATAACCATCAGTTTGTTTTTGCTCTCTATCTGCCTGCAGGCCATGTATTAAAAAACAAAACAAAATCAAACTCAACTAATTGCCACACATTTGATTTTCAAGCCACTCAAGTGAGCTCAAATGCACTGCGATTTAATTGGAAGTACATGAAAGATACGGCCCATAAATCATGTTTTTCTCAACGATATCTGGCCTGGAGGACTCATTCAATGCTCATCCATGGAAACATAATGTAAATAAACATTGTTATTTGTATTTGTTTTCAAATGTATTCTGTATGTTTTCATAATAGATGTCTGCATGTATTATAGTTCAGAATAGCATACAGTATTAGCAGATATATTTTAAGTTATTGAATAGCATCTCAATAATGTATGTGCGTGCTCCATGATGTGAACACTGCGATCAGACCTGCCATTCATCAGCCCAACAGCTGGCACCGTGTGGAGAATCACACCACAGTACCAGGAAAGAGAGAGACTTACAGTTATACTTAGAAAAGGTGCTTTGTTCTTCTGTCAGCAGTGCATATGGGAGATTACACGAGCTGTTTCCCTGTACCTCTTTCCTGGTGCTTCCATTCTCTTACCCAAACTCCCCCTCACCCTCCCCCTCTCCCTCTCTCTCCCTCTCTCTCTGTCTCCCTCCATCTCTGTCTCCATCTGTCTCCATCCACCTCTCCTTACTTCCATACCTTCCTCACTCAATTCCCTTTCCGCTCCCTCCCTCCTTCCTTCAGTACTCCCCTCCATCCTTTCTCCTTCTCTCAGACATCCCTCCTTTCATCCTATTGATCCAGCCATCCATCTGGGGTTACCACGGTGATTACTGTGAACCGTCCTCTCGCTGCTGTGGCTCCTCCTCCTCCAGCCTGACACTTCCCACCCGCCCCTGTGTTGCATGGCTCTGCGTGTCTGGTCCTAATGAAGCCAGCCTAAGGGTTGTTCCCCAGTGGGTTCCATCCCCTGGGCTTCCTCTCTTCTCTGCGTAGCTTCTTCACGCCATGCTAGGGTGACCAGGCGTCCGGATTTCGTCAGGACAGTCCGGTTTTCCAGCCTTTTGTCCGGACTGCTGTTGCGTGTCCGTCTTTTCGCCCTTTTTTCCTCCTTTTTGAGCCTTCCTGCCCACCGTTGCAATTTACTACTCGCTTAAGTTTTCCGATGCCAAAAAGAAAGACCTCCTTCTAACCTACGTGGAGTTCAGAACTCCGCAGCAAAGATCAATATCATACCTTCTGTAAGTTCTGTCGCATTGACATTGACGTGAGTAGTAGGGGGAAAGGGGCTTTAAGCATGCCTGCAATACGCAACTGCACAAGGATAATGCTTGGTCTGCCGCCCCCTCTGGTCACCCTACTCCATGCTCATGATTCCCTCTCATTGTTATACACAGGTTGGAATGTACAAATTTCCACAATTCCATATAGTCCTTCCGTGTGTGTGTGTGTATGTGTGTGTATTTGTCTGTCTGTGTGAGTGACGTAGGTCAGGCAGCTATTGCAACATGCCTCTTCAAAGAGATTGAAGTTGAATTGGTTCTTCTCAAACTGTACCTTCATGTGAGATCAAATAACTTCAAAAGACACAATGAAATCATGCACATTTCCACTAGGAAAACATATCGTTGTTTCTCTTTGTTGGGCGCACAGACAGTTTTTTGATGAAGTCAACCCGGGCCTTATATGCAAACCCTTCATTTGATGTTGTGTGCCATTTTGGGAATCGCTCGAAGTTGCATAATAATTTGTGAAGGAAAATATGTTCTTGTTATACCGCATACGTTTATTCAAATAGTGTTTTACTTTGCAGCAAGCTTGAATCACACCTGAAGGGGTCTACTGCAGGCTTCACATGTGTTCACTACCTCAAAGAGCTCCATTTGAAAGTAACTGAAGAAGGATTATGGCTGTGTTACTGTGGTTCACCTTTCCTGTTTAAGTCACAGCATGCAGAGTTCAGGGTTACTTGATGAAGGCCACAGCAACCGTGTGTGCTAAGCTACCAGTATTGTAGAGGGACAGCAGGCGTGCCTATAAAGTAGTCAGTGAACAACATTTGTCGAATGGCTCCGTTCACCTTAGGTCTTGGCCTGCCACGGGTTCGGCTGTACTATCCGCCGTGATCCGGATCAACGATCCTTCTGACTTGATGAAGAAAGAGTTCATTCCGTCTCTACCCGACTCGTTGATTCAAGCTCTGGGTTTACAAACATTGAGCCATCTGAACGTGGGAGAAATCATCTGAGCTCCAGACTTGAATGATGACCCTGGTACTCCAGCGTCCAAAGGCTGCTGTTCAGGTTGTGTTTAGGAGCCTGACAAGTGTCCTTCAGTCCATACGGGCTGTCTCTGACACACAACAGACACGGTATTAATCCCAGGATGAATACACACACGTGAATGAGTAACAGAACAGAATACGTGAATGCTGAACGGATGATGAAGCAACAGCGGATCGGCTGATTGTGTTGTTTCATAAGCACAGACACAATTTTAAGTTCCACCATAGTGGCATGGTAACAAATTAAAAATAGAAAAACGAAAACAGTGACATGATTGGCAGATCATGACTAATGTGTTGCTGTCGGTCTTGGCAAAAGTGTCCGAGAGGGCCTCGATCCCGCAGATACTGTACATGTTGTTAATTGGACAAGCAAGCATGAAAGATGAGGATTCATTTAAAACCAATTAGTTTACGTGATGGTCTTAAATTAACCTAAGATGTTTCCAGGCATCACAGTTTGTCTTTTTTTTTTCTTGTCACCTTCTTGTTGCAGATTGGAGCTGACAATTCATCAGCGACCGCCTTGCAGCTACTCCCTTGTGCAGTCAGGGAAGTGTCATAGAACTGTTAAAGGTATTTTATCTGTCAAGAATCTTGTGAAAGCAGAACAATAGTGTTGTCAGTTATTACTGTGGTGCTGTGTAATTACAAGTTAAAAAGTTAAGAGGAAATGTTGCCTTATGTAAAGAATGTGACATAGTCATGTCAAAATAGGAAAAGTTACAGTCATGTATAGTTTATACAGTAGATACTGTAATTGTCATATATATATATATATATATATATACAGTACAAGTAAGAGATACAAGACTGACCAACAGATAAACTAAGAGAGCGTTCTCTTCGCACAGTATAAAAGGGTGTTTCAACCAATTTCGCAAACAAGGTTCTTCGTATTCTGGTGTTTACACAAGACTGCATAACCACAGCTCCACAGAGACCAATCAAACGCTCGGCCAAAAAAAACCACCTCAATTCTCCCATGCACCGTTCGCAGTAAGATCCCCTCGGTTGTACTCTGAGCTCCAGTTTCCCGGAGACAAGTGAGGAGGCTGTGCCAAGCAGGCCATATAGTCATCAGTCAACCTTACAGGTCTCCGGCCCTCTGCTCAGCTGTTACCAAGGAAACCCCTCAATGCCGTGGCCTCGCTCTGTGGTGTGTTTGCACATGAATGTACCTGTATCGACACTCTTGTTTGTCAGCTCAAGGTTATATTGCTCGGTTCATTACGAAATGCTTGTCCGCTCACAGGGAAAACACCCTGATCTGGCAATTTAAGATAAGGTAGAATAAGATCAACTTTGCTCTAAAATCAAAATCACACTTTGTTTCATTCGAGTTGAATGTAGAGCAAAAAATTATCCCTCACACAATTGCATTGAGAATAATACCATTCCCAAACACTTGAGAGGCATTTCGAGTCTTGATTAACACAGATGGCTGGACTGTAAGGCTGTAAAGACTTGCAGACAATAAAGCTCCTTATCTGCTCAATCCTACAACTTTTTCAACTGGATGTATGGTGCACTCATCAATAGTATCACTGTAATAGGGAGTGTTAGGGGAGTGGTTCCTGTGAAGAGTCTATATAATGAGCTGGTGGAGTCAGGTCTGTGTGGGGTGTCAGGGGGGGGGGGGGGGGGGGGGGTAGGAGACACTCTAATGATGGCAGACATGTTGGATTCTCCTCCTCTCCTCCTTCATCCCCCTCTTCCTCGCCCCTCTGAGGGATATCAAAGGATCAAGCAGGTTATGAACTCACACCTGTCAGGCTACCAGCCACGGCACATACACACACACACAGGACACCTACACACATATGCACACCCGCACTCACACACAAACACACACACACACACACACACACACACACACACACACTGCAATGTCTCTCCACTTTCAGGAGCAGGGCTTTCATGAAGAAAAGGGAGAATCTACTATAGGTTTCTGAGATGTGGGTCTGTTTGAGGATGTCTCCTGTCATCTCCCTCCTCTTCTCCAGTACACTTCTCCTCTCCAGAACACCACTACCTGCCTGACACCACTGGCTGCTAAGACCACAGACCTAGTGAAGTCACATCCTGTGCTGCGTCGTACTGTTTTTACTCGGGTGTGTAGGTGTGTGTGGGTGTGAGTGTATGTGTGTGTGTGTGTGTGTATGTGTGTGTATGTGTGTGTGTGTGTGTGTGTGTGTGGTTCATGATGCCATGTGTGCTGATGCTTGAAAAGGGTAAAAATAAGTTAAATTAAATATATGTTACTGTGCTGGTGGATGTTGTTTGTCGCTGAAGTCTCTGCCCACAGTAGGTATGGAGTTCAGGCTAGTCTGTGTGCCCATGGCCGACTGGCTAATCGCCCCTGACAAAATCAAATAGGTTTGCTCCCAGTGGGAGGAAATAATTGCCCACGCCTTGTCCATGAATCAGCCTGCTGGCCCTGAGGAAGGTAGCAGTGGACGTGTGTGTGTGGAAGATTATGCACGCATGTGTGTGGCTGTGTGTATGTTTGTGTGCATGGCTGTGGTTGTGTGTATGTGTGTGTGTGTGTGTGTGTGTGTTGTTTGATGGGGTCATGTAGACCCTGGCTTGGCAGGAAATGGACCTGTCTGTGGAAGGAAGCGAGAAATAGTGTGACAGCCATGTCATTGTGAGCTCTGTTCCTCCGTGTCATTACCATACCAGAACAAAGCATGTCCCTGCCTGTCTACTGTTTCACACTCCCACTGTGTGTGTGTGTGCGTGTGTGTGTGTACGCGTGTGACTGTCTGTCTGTCTGTCTGTGCGTGTGCGAGTGTTTCACTATGTGTACGCGTGTCACTGTCTGTCTGTACGTGTATGAATGTGTATGTGTTTCGCACCTCACAAACAGGCAACAGGTGAAACTGTTACACTTTGTCTCTCTCTGTCTCTCTCTGTCTCTCTCTGTCTCTCTCTGTCTCTCTCTGTCTCTCTCTGTCTCTCTCTGTCTCTCTCTGTCTCTCTATGTCTCTGTCTCTCTATGTCTCTGTCTCTCTATGTCTCTGTCTCTCTATGTCTCTGTCTCTCTATGTCTCTGTCTCTGTATGTCTCTGTCTCTCTATGTCTCTGTCTCTCTATGTCTCTGTCTCTATATGTCTCTGTCTCTCTGTGTCTCTGTCTCTCTATGTCTCTGTCTCTCTATGTCTCTCTATGTCTCTCTATGTCTCTGTCTCTCTCTGTCTCTGTATGTCTCTGTCTCTCTATGTCTATGTCTCTCTATGTCTCTGTCTCTCTATGTCTCTGTCTCTCTATGTCTCTCTATGTCTCTCTATGTCTCTGTCTCTCTCTGTCTCTGTATGTCTCTGTCTCTCTATGTCTCTGTCTCTCTCTGTCTCTGTATGTCTCTGTCTCTCTATGTCTCTGTCTCTCTGTGTCTCTGTCTCTCTATGTCTCTCTATGTCTCTGTCTCTCTCTGTCTCTGTATGTCTCTGTCTCTCTATGTCTCTGTCTCTCTCTGTCTCTGTATGTCTCTGTCTCTCTATGTCTCTGTCTCTCTCTGTCTCTGTATGTCTCTGTCTCTCTATGTCTCTGTCTCTCTATGTCTCTGTCTCTCTATGTCTCTGTCTCTGTCTCTCTATGTCTCTGTCTCTCTCTGTCTCTGTATGTCTCTGTCTCTCTATGTCTCTGTCTCTCTATGTCTCTGTCTCTCTATGTCTCTGTCTCTCTCTGTCTCTGTATGTCTCTGTCTCTCTATGTCTCTGTCTCTCTATGTCTCTGTCTCTCTATGTCTCTGTCTCTCTCTGTCTCTGTATGTCTCTGTCTCTCTATGTCTCTGTCTCTGTCTCTCTATGTCTCTGTCTCTCTCTGTCTCTGTATGTCTCTGTCTCTCTATGTCTCTGTCTCTCTATGTCTCTGTCTCTCTATGTCTCTCTCTGTCTCTGTCTCTCTATGTCTCTGTCTCTCTATGTCTCTGTCTCTCTATGTCTCTGTCTCTCTATGTCTCTGTCTCTCTGTGTCTCTGTCTCTCTATGTCTCTGTCTCTCTATGTCTCTGTCTCTCTGTGTCTCTGTCTCTCTATGTCTCTGTCTCTCTGTGTCTCTGTCTCTCTATGTCTCTGTCTCTCTATGTCTCTGTCTCTCTGTGTCTCTGTCTCTCTATGTCTCTGTCTCTCTATGTCTCTGTCTCTCTATGTCTCTGTCTCTCTGTGTCTCTGTCTCTCTATGTCTCTGTCTCTCTGTGTCTCTGTCTCTCTATGTCTCTGTCTCTCTATGTCTCTGTCTCTCTGTGTCTCTGTCTCTCTATGTCTCTGTCTCTCTATGTCTCTGTCTCTCTATGTCTCTGTCTCTCTATGTCTCTGTCTCTCTATGTCTCTCTATGTCTCTGTCTCTCTATGTCTCTGTCTCTCTATGTCTCTGTCTCTCTATGTCTCTGTCTCTCTATGTCTCTGTCTCTCTATGTCTCTGTCTCTCTGTGTCTCTGTCTCTCTATGTCTCTGTCTCTCTATGTCTCTGTCTCTCTGTGTCTCTGTCTCTCTATGTCTCTGTCTCTCTGTGTCTCTGTCTCTCTATGTCTCTGTCTCTGTCTCTCTATGTCTCTCTATGTCTCTGTCTCTCTATGTCTCTGTCTCTCTATGTCTCTGTCTCTCTATGTCTCTGTCTCTCTATGTCTCTGTCTCTCTGTGTCTCTGTCTCTCTATGTCTCTGTCTCTCGATGTCTCTGTCTCTCTATGTCTCTGTCTCTCTGTGTCTCTGTCTCTCTGTGTTTCAGACTAGTCTCTTCCTGCTCCACTGACTCCCACCGTGTCCTTTATATTGATCCTGGTGTGGCTCTGCTGCATACCAGGGTCTGCATTAAGGGCCCTGTTCTAATTGAAGCTCCCAGGGCTAACTGGCTCTATCGCTCCCACACGTCACAACGTATCAGTCAGCTAAATGGAGCTGTGCGATGGAGAACAATTATTACCCACCGCTGCCAGACTCAACGACCTTGGAGGAAGATGCAGTAAGAATCCTTAGTCTCTCTACTCGTTACAGTCAGTCCTTGTCCAGGAAATATACAGTATTTCTGGGTATGCTGTGTGTGTGTGTGTGTGTGTGTGTGTGTATGTGAGCTTTATGCAGGGAACTGTTCTAGTGAGTGACAGATATTGTATGACAGATTACTTGAACCTGAAACTAAGTGCTCTTTAAATGGCATCCAGGGTTGAAGTGTGTTTGTGTGTGTGTGTGTGTGTGTGTGTGTGTGTGTGTTTGAGCGTGTGTGTTGGGGTACAGGGTGGCTTGCCAGGGTCATGTTATTACTCACATGCTATGTCATGAGGAAGGGCAAGTCCCTGTGTAGGAGTTAAAGCACAATAGCCATGCAACATGTCACCATGGTTACCTTGATGTCAGGAGGTGGGCTGTTGTAGTACACAGTGCTGAACAGGTGATGTAACTCACAATAGAGGCTGGGAGAGGCTGGCGGAGGCTAGGAATAGGCTAGCAGTGTAGCAGGACTGAGTGTGGGTATAGAAATGGCTGGGAGAAACTGGACAGGACTGAATGAGGCTGGATGAGGCTTGTAACATGTCAAAAGAAGTAGATAATTGTACCTGGATAAAAACTGGGAGAGGTTGGGGTGAGAACCGGTAGAGGCCGGGGTAGAGGCTGGGAGAGGCTTAGGTCGAGGCTGTTGATGGTTGGGAGGGGCTGGGGAAGAGGCTGGGGAAGAGGCTGGGGTAAAGGGTGGGGGAGGAACACGTCTGAGTGCTATTCTCTGAGAGAGAGTTTGCTTACACAGCACTGTTTGCCTGGCACCATTTATCGACAAGGCTCATAAATCTCCCAGATATTTTTATCCATCCAGTCTGTTTGATCCTAATGTCTCCTTCCTATACTTCTCTACAAGCTCCTCATCATAGCTATTGTAAGCGGGAGCGGGGAGTCAGATGGCTGAGCGGTTAGGGAATCGGACTAGTAATATGAAGGTTGCCAGATTGATTCCCGGCCATGCAAAAATGACGATGTGTCCTTGGGCAAGGCAATTCACCAAGGGTACTTACTGTAAGTCGCTCTGGATAAGAGCGTCTACCTAATGTAAATGTAAGAGGGACCTGCCGGTGTGGAGGGGAAAGGTGGGGTCTTGATTGTGAGGAGATGTTTTTCTTCTCTAGGCTGAAGGCCTAAGCTTTAGTTCAATGGTATAAGCTCCCAGGTTCATCTGCTCCATTCCTCCATGCCTGGATGTCCTGTGGACTCACTGTTAGCTTCACTGACCACTACAATGGCTTTGATTGAATGGTTCAATATCTGTCATCTGCGGCTAAGCTGGGCCCCCATGTGACCTCTGTCCTGGGGGCCTGGGGCAGAGCTTGACCCACACTCCACCCTTGGCTGTCCAACCTTGTAGCTCTCTCTCTCTCCAACACACCATCACACTGACCCCATATCTCTATCCAGCAGACCACCTGACTCACTGCAGGCCCCGAGGGGGGCGTACTCACTGATAGGATCATGAACTTGAGGGTCAGGCAGCCATCCCCCCCCCCCCTCCCCCCTCCCCATCTGTCTCTTTACCCCTGCCTCCACAGCAAAGCTTGACTCTAAGCAGGAAGTACAACTAAAAGTACCCTTTTAGCCATGGTGAAGTAGTGTACGGGGGGGGTTTGAACCTGCAACCTCTTGATCTGCGCTCTACTCATTGAGGCGTATCCTTCGCGTGGGCACAAGCAGCATTTAGAACAAATGCCATCCATCCCTGCTTGCCTGTAAGAAGGCATTGCTTTTACTGCCCAAGCCACCCGAGCGCTATCAAACACATCAACTGATCACCAGACACCTGTTTAGTGCTGCCAGGTGGTAAGATAGGATCAACATCACTCTGGAGTCCTGTGAAGTCCCCTTGACTGAAGTTAGAATATCCTGCTTTTTGATTGGTTGCTGCGTAATGTAGATGTGCCAATGATTAGCCCTCACTGCTGTTGACGCAGATGTCAGACTGACATTGGAGGCGTGGGTAACATCCTGCTAATGGATCTTCAAACACACACAAACACTCTCGCGCGCGCACACGCACACAAACACATGCACGCCCAGACAGGAAGTGTTTTCCACCGAACAAGCATCTGTGTGTAGCCAGCTTGCGGTCCTCTCCCAGGTGTTCCCTAATGATGCCGTGTTTTTGGCTCGGCTTGGCCCTGAATGCTGCTGCACCAATCACTGGCTCTGCAGCTGAACAGCCCTGAAAGAAGCCCGCTCTGCAGCCCTCTGCATCATCACCAACATAAGCAAAGACATAATTATTCTCTGATTGGCTATTCATTTCGGTTAAAAACCCGAGGTGTGGTTTGAATCAGAGGAAGATGAAGCCGTGCTGGGGCTATGAACGGTGTGCTTGTCTGACAAGCAGGATAACTAAGAATGGATAAACACTGACAGCTCTTTTGTGGTAGCACAATGATTATGATGGATTGAGTGTCTCAAATCAACGTAATGCACTGCTCCTCTCTCCTGTGTGGACTATTTCCTCTGATTCTACTTCTGAAAGATAAATAATTATGGGAATTGGTAGAAAATAAAGGAGCTGTGCTTCAACTGAGGTGAACAACAATAGTGTGCTAAGGCTATTCTTTGTCCAACTAGCAAAATTGACCCATAGCACAAATCTGCTGATGACAACAGTGGATGAGCTCTGTTGATGGTTTGTCAAAGTGCCATGTAACGCAATGTCCTTTCCTCGTGTAGAAGTGGCCGTTCAGAGCTTGGATCATTTGTTAAAAGGAGACATGCTAAGAGATACTTCTAAAATAATTGTCGGCCATGAGCATGTAGCCGAGTGAAGAGTTTTGTTTTGAACATTACAATAATGATTTTGATCTAGATAAACAGAACAATGACATGCACTTCTGTAACATGGCTCCCAGACACGCATGTCTGTTTATAGAGAGCATCAGAAAAGCTGTGCTGTCTTTCTCTGCAGAATAAACTCTTTGTACTTTCACGATGTGTTTATATGCAATCTGTTTCAGTGTCTATACTTAATAAATATACACACACACATTTACACACACACACACACACAGACGCACACACACACGTCAAGACACCCATCTTGTTTTGCCATTGTTTGAGAACAACAGATTTCTGTTGTGTGCTTTTCTGATTTGAAAGCCTGCGCCGTGAGATCCCACAGTCTGTGATTGGTCTTTTGTCTGCCCCCTGAGCTCATTCAATCTGTCTTGTAATAACTGTCTGTTTAGACACCAGCCTCGCTCTGACTAACTATTTGACAGTTGGCAGAGACAGCGGCTCCATCAGAAACACATCAATAAAGGGAAATGAACAGGAGAGCTGGCTGCCTGTCTGGCTGGCTGGCTGTCTGGCTGACTGACTGGATGGTCAGCTGACTAGTTCTCTGGATCAGCTAGCTGGCTAGGTGGTTTGCTTAAATCACTGTTAACTGCCATTTACCCAGTAATGGAGCTATCACAGCAGCAATCCGACTAGAACAAGGTGTGGTTAGTAACGTTCTTGCTGCAGAGCATGGTATCTAATAGCCTACCTAAAACAGCGTGTTTTAGTCAAGAAGTGGGCCCAGAGGCTAACACAACACTGGAGTGGCCCTTGTTTTCATTAGGCAATTATCAACCCAGAACACAGCTCAGAGTCAATCTCACTGGATCCTGATTACAACTAAATGGTCCCGAAGGCTTGAGTGATTCAGGAACCAAGCGTCCAACAATCAACAACATGCGTAACCTGCATGAATCAGGGGTGACACTACAGTGTAGATCTGAGACTCAAACTAATGAAGTGTCCATTCTGAAAACCTCAAACACGGTACGCTTTCTTTTCTGCCAGGAACTAGAGACGACACACAAACACACGCACGCACACACCACCAGGCAGCCGACACACCTCCAGCTAACAGCTCTGAGATGTGATTTTACACCTTTGTTTGAGCTTGCTTTGACGCCATACTGCCTTCGGTTTTAATTTGCGTCGCAGCACTGCTGTTGAGATGCTTCTTATTTCATACTGCATGGAACTGGTCGCTACCTCATCTGCTGGGATGGAAAGCCATTTAACTTTACAATTCACACAACTCCGTATCCCATTTACAGAAGATATGTTCAAAGCCCTGTGTTCTCAAGTGGTCTTCTCAAGTCTAGATCAAGGGCCGTGTCCTAAACTTGAAAGAGAACACTGTGGGGCTTTGGTAAAGCACTCAGAGGACACATCCAGATGCTCCACCTCAAACTCCTGAGAGGTATGGTGAGGTCCGGCCGTCTGATTAACCACCTCCATTCCCTCCTGGTCCCAGCTGGGGAAGAGAGAAGAGGAGAGATCCGGTCTATTGTTGATAAAAAGACGGATTAAAGACCGGTGATGTTTCTTTGTCATGGGTATCTGACACCATCCGATGATGAGATGCATAACACTCCGTTCCTGGTGACACAGTGACAGGAGACTCAGATCTGAGGAAGACCGGGTTGGCTGAATGTTCAACGCCTCACAAAGCTGATAAATAATACATCGTAGTCCAAACGGTCTGCGATGGAATTGAGTAGAATTGTAAATGTTTCGCAACATCCTTTGTGTGCCTGGCCGACCACATGCTCCCTGAGCAGGGACCGGCTGAGAGCAGGGGAGCCCAAGCCGCAGCAACCCTAACCACTCTGCTTACAATAATGAGGACCTCGGAGGGCCAGTTCTGACGGGTGAGCCCAGGGAGCAGGGAGGTCGCTGGTAACGAGTGACATGAAAGGATGAGAGAATGAAGGAGAGAACAACAGAGACAGGTGGCTCTCTGCACCTGGGCGGAGACTCTCTACTGCACAGCGCCGAGACCACACACCACACACCACACACCACACACCACACACCACACACCACACACCACACACCACACACCACACACCACACACCACACACCACCGTGGAGAGGTGGGGAAGAGCGGGAGGGAGGAGAGGAGGGGAGAAAAGAGAACAAGATAAATGAGGAAGAGACAGCTTGAGAGGAAAGCTGCCAAAATGAGGAAAAAGGACGGATGAAGATAAAGGTTAGATGGAGATGGAGAAAAAGTGAGTGCGAGATGGATGAAGAGATTGCAGAATTAGAGAAAAAGGAGAAAAAGAAAGGGATGAGGGAGCAAGATAGAGATATAAAGTGATTTAGGGAGAGAGATAAAGAGAAATCAGAGAAAAGGGAGAGAGGGATGGGAGAGAGACAGCGGGAGAGAGATTGTCTTGTCTCAGCAGCACATCTCTGGTTCGGTTCATTTGTCTCTTGGCAGATGACCCAGAGGAAGTTCTAATGAGCTCGAGTACTCTTCCCTGTCTGCGGCGCCTGGTGTGTGTGCGTCTGTCTGTGTGTGGGGGTGCGCCAGCAGGGTGCTGATCTGTCGCTCTGATCACACAGGATGTCATACGTGTCCACGACGGAGCGTGTGCGGGACTGAGTCACGCTGGCATCACCGTGGGAACAGGCCGCTGGAGAACACAGTCCTACCATTCTTTTCATCTCCGGCTGTAGTCAAACTCGCCTCATCCCCACTCTGCAATACCTCAGACGCTGTCCTTAAAAGCATAAACAAAACATCAACTACCACAAAACAAAGTGACACCATCTGAAAGGGAGCTGAAAATAGCCTCAAGCTGTTCTCTCTATCCGGAGCTGATGTCCTTGTATTCTAGTATTTCTCCTCTGACATGCGGTTGATTTCTGCATAAATGGAAGTCGAATATAAATCCCTCATTATCCTGTCTCCAGGGGGATGTGTGGTGTATGTGTCTGTCGATGTGTGTGTTTGTGTACCTGTGTGTGTACTTGTGTAAGTGTGTGTACTTGTTTGTGTACTTGTGTAAGTGTGTGTACTTGTTTGTTTACTTGTGTATGTCTGTGAACTTGTGTGTGTGTGTGTGTGTGTGTCTTGTCAAAACCATGTGCACCGTGTGTCACCATGAGGTGATCCTCTATATCAGGCTTTGACCTGAAGTGTCGCTGATTGGCTGAATTAATTGTTATCAGATGTTGCTGAAGGCCACTCACAGTTTCCTGCAGTTTACCACAAACTGGGTGTGTGTGTGCGTGTGTATGTATGTGTGTAGGGGGTGACGATGCCCTTGTAGATTACATGTAGCGTACAATCTGCGCTCGACACACACCCTCGGAGGGGCGATCCCGGCGTGTGAGAGTGTGCCAGCATCCAGCCTCTCACCTCCCAGGCTGCAGCTGCTCCCGCTGGAGATAGACAATCATCAGTTCTCAAACTTATTTAGAAGTCACCTGCATGTACTGACTACTTGATTATGTTTGGGGCTGCGAGGTGTGAGCAACAACGGCTGTGTGTATTTGTTTGTGTGCGAGTGTGTGTATGTGTGTGTGTGTGAGAGAGTTTCTGTCTGTGTGTGTGTGTGTGTGTGTGTGTGTGTGAGAGTTTATGTGTGTGTTCGTTAATGTGCGTTTGTGTGTGTCTGAGGCCATCATCCTCCCAAACACAGCTCTATATCACGATGGTGCTTGGATGGGATCACACACTAATAAAAGCCAAATGCATTCAACCTATAAATCTCCTGTGGCCTCTACTTCCATCCCATCCTCCTCTCCACTCCTCCCTTACACTCTCCTCCCTTCCTCAC
>NC_140367.1:4055000-4227500 GCF_054491055.1 Hypomesus nipponensis
AGAGACAGATAGATAGTGAGTGATGTAGAGGGAGAGAGAGAGATAGATAGTGAGTGATGTAGAGGGAGAAAGTGAAAGAGAGAGACAGAAGAGAGAAACCGCAGCGATGAAATGTCATCGGTTAACAGCCACAGTAGAACAATGGACAGATCTCAAAGGATAGGATGAGATTTTCGAGAGATGAAACGGCCGTGCTAAGACAAGAGGGGTTAAATCTATAGCACGAGGTCGTTTGTCTCCCGGCACCCACCACCGTGTCACATGCCGGGAGCAGGGGGAGAACTTGCTGGAAGCTTGGCCTTGGTGTCTCAGTGGCTGGAAGAAACATTCGGGGAAAATGATGATGCTGTTATCGTGACTCCTGTCACCGACATTTTTTCACAGCCCCCCCCCCCGAGAACGTCACTTGGCAACATTACGCAACAGTTCATCAACCCTGTCTGCCCTACGTACATAATGAACTGTGTTTCTGACACAGTTGATTGGCTGAGCCTCTCACAGCTCAATTCACTATTATTCTCTGTCTATGAGTGTTTGTGTGCGTGTGTGTGTGTGTGTGTGTGTGTGTGTGTGTGTGTGCGTTGGCATGTGTGTGCTGAGAAAGACTAAGACACAGATATTTAATTTATAGTTCTGCATATAATTAATGCATACAAGCTGTTCTGTGGTGACTGCACCAAACAGTCAGCAGCAAATGAATCTGCGTTTGGTTGTGTGGGGATTTCACGTTCCACTGTTTAATTAAACGATTTCACGACGAAACCTAAGCTCCCCTAACCCTCCAGGCGGTAGCTCATAGCTACCTCTCTCCAACACAGTCATGTAGTAAAGCACAGGAAAGAATAACATCACTCGCACAACAAATGAATGATTCATGCATTACTCATACTGTATGGAACATGCTTGTTTGAGAATTCTCCAGTTTGAGATTCCTCCCATCTTGTGGATCCGATAAAGTCTCCACCAACTGCTCACAATGGATTATTTTGATTGGTTCAAGGTCGTCTGGTTTGTTTTCAACCAGTTGAGAGATGTATTGCGTTCTTAGAGGGAGGTACAGGAAGTGGATGCAGAGATCCAGACAGGATACTCTCCTCCCAGACATCACAGACTTATTCATCTACCTGGTTTTCACAAAGGTATCAGGTAAGATTTAACCTCATCCCTCCTGTGTCCATCCAAGCCCTATCCATTGCCAATCAAACACCATTCATTCCACATCAATGGACTCCTGTTTGAAGCCTGTACTGACTGGAGTTGTAACGCTCTGCTTTGAGGAGTGGAATCGGCCTCCACAGCAGTTTCGCCCTCCCCCTTCCTCTTCCCACCACCAGCCATCGAAGACTTTCTCACAAAGTAAAGTTTCGCCTCAAACTGTCTCCTTCTTTCTCTCTGCTCCTCGACTAATAACTTTTCTGAGAAACAAAGATAAGAACAACAACAACAATGTAAGAAAAAAACAAAATGTTCTTTGACTCGAGGGTTGTCCGTGCTCTGGTTTCCTGTGCCTGCGGTTCGGGGCGCCATTCAGCATCTCTCCCCGAACTGGACACGAGAGATAAACACCACAACATCACCCCCTTGCACCCCCCAACATCCCTGCAAACGAAGGGGATGCAGCACTAATTAGTGAAACTCTGAGTTTCTGAGATCTTTTATAAAGCGCTCCCCGAGGTAGCCAGGGGGATGTGCTGTGTGTTTGTGAAAGGTCTAGCTTCCACTCTGGGAATGTGGAGGAGACACATTTATCTCGAGCTGGTTTTGTGACACACTCAATGATATGGAGAATCTCACGTGCTGTGCTAATGCCTTTGGCCTTGTGTCTGTGTCGTTCCGCCTCTACAGACATCTCATTTGGGTCGTCAGAACGTTAAATCACATGTATATCTTTCTGTGATGCAATAACCGTCCCCCTAATAAAACAGCTAACCAAAGCATCCAACAATATGATTGTTCAATCAAAAAAGGGATCCAGTGATTGCATCGTGTCGGCACTTCATTTGCACATAAATGTGTTTCCCCATAAAGGTTCAGTTTGTGTTATGTATTCTATGTTATTGCACCATTCACATACAACGTCTAGCCCAGTGTTCGGTGATGTGTCTCTCAGCAGAGGCCAGCCTATAAACTCGCAGCTCCTGTCCCGTGTTGAAATACTGTCTAATTAGTGCATGATGGGTAGTTCTGTTGGGAATGTCAGAATCTTCCCTGGTCTCTATAACAACCACCAGTAAGAGAGGGAGTAGGAAGCAAGAAACAAGGAAATGATATAATAACAGAGAGAGAGAGAGAGAGAGAGAGAGAGGTAGATAGATGGAAAGAGAGGGAGGGAAAGAAAGAGACAGAGAGGGAAAAAGAGAGAGATCGAGCAGGACATAACCATCTCCAGAGCAACCTCCATAGAAATCAATACAACAAAGGTCATCGCTCAGGTCTGTTCTCTGTATACAGCTTTTGCAGCACACTACAGTAACATGAGTGAGTAAGCCAACACAATGAAAATGCCTTTGAATCAAATCAAAGGACAGCAAAAACACTCGTCTACCTCCCAAACTGTCGGTCACTCTTGCCACAGTCTTAATGGAGCTGATTGGCCACATCTGTCGTGGCAGCAGGAACTTACCCGACAGGCTCCAGTACTCCAAGGTGAAAGGCTCCTCAGCCTCTCTCTAAAATGTGCGCTTCCTGAAGACGTGATGCGGCTGTCAGGCGCCAAAATCTCACATCCGACTGCGAGGCTGTTGGATCGACGGGCGTACACCATCTGTGTGTTTGACCTGCCAAACATGGGGCCATCATCATCATCATCATCTCTCAGCCGTGTGCGTGCGTGTGGGGAAAAAAGTTTGTGTGTTTGTGTATGTGTGTGTGTTTGTGTGACACCTGATCACCATTCATCTGTCCATCTGTCTCCCAGTCTAGGCGTCCCAGACTTCCTCTCTCTGCGTGTCAGATGGTAGATGTGATGAAGCCATCCTTTTGAGACAGTTTTCTGGCTGCTACAGGGTCGAAAGAGACTGGTAACACCAGATCAAACCAGATCTGACAGGATCAGACCGGTCCAGACCAGACCTGGACCAGGCCACTGCAGTACTGGGCATGAATGTGCACATCAGATTCCTGTGTTCAGCAGAGGATGTGGCAGACTGCCAAGTCCTCTGGAAGCATACATTAAAACTAGCAACATTTAGCTCTCTCATACATCCACTATTGATGTGGCTGCTTATGGCATAATGTGTTGCACTTGTTCCAGTGCTATTAAATCCCAGGAAGAGGAAGGGCAACATAGCGGTACTTACACACCATTCCAAATCATCTCTACCACGGCATGCGCTTCCACAACATGTCAGTGCTATTCTCTTACAGCGGCGACTGCGAGCACACAACGACACAAAATAAAATAAATAAATACGACAGCTTCATTTCTGCTTCATCCCAAAATCTGATTTCCATTGATTAGCTGCCAGTGAGACAGGGGGTTCATCAGATTTGTGGATCGTCAGCGTGTCTCCAGGGAGAGAGCGAGTCTAAACAGGGTCCCAGGGAGCCCTCTGCTATGAACCTCCTCCCTCTGATGTTGCTCCATGTGGCTGCAGGAAGACATCATTAAGGAGCCAGGGGTGCTGGAGGTGGGCAGGTTCACCCTTTACCCAGTCACTCTCCTCCTCTCACCGGTCTCTCCTGCAAGTCAATACAGTATGTATGATTCACCATTCCTGCTTCCTCTTTTAAAGAGCCTGTTTGACCTTGTGATGGTTCCAAATGAAATGACTGAAGCTGCCATTGACTGTGTGTGGGTGTGTGTGTGGATATGTTTAGCTATTCTTTTGGGGACCAGACATCACCTCAGAAAAAACAAGAAGTTGTTGGGATATTTTCTTGGTCTTTACAAGTTCAAGTGCTTTTTATAGAGAATTTCAGAGGGTTTAGGGTTAGGTTTAGAATTAGTGTTAGAAGTTAGAGTTAGAAGTACATCAAGGCTTGGGGTTAGGAGTTAGGGACAGTTGTAGGGTTAGTGTTAGGACCTAGCGTTAGGATTTGGCTTGGGGTTCTTGCTACATCTTTTGGGTTAAGGTTGGGGATTAGAGAAAATAAGATTTTGAATGGGATTGAATAATAAGTCCCCACAAGAATAGGAATACAAACTTGTGAGTGGATTGTGTGTGTGTGTGTTTGTATTCGGTCAATAAAATGGTAGGATGTGATGATTCTGAGCGATGGTTTTACTGTGATGGAGTTGGTTGAGTGTGCGGTAGACTGGACAGAAGAGGGTTATGGAGAGAGCAGAGGAGAGAGAGGGAGAGACGGATAGAGAAATGAATTAAATGAGAGTGTAGAGTCTATCCATCCCAGAGGTGATTTGTGGTCGTGACCTCTGATAGAGGAGCAGCTCACTGTTGTCTATTCCTCTCCTGTGAGAGGGCTGGGTTTACGCTCCCCATTTCATCATGATGAGCCGTCAGCCTGAGGGATGGTGGGATTGGGTTTGGAGGAATGAGGGATGGGGGGTGGAGGAATGGGGTGATGGGGGGTGGAGGGTGGAGGGGGTGATGTGGGGTGGAGGGGGGAGGGGGTGATGTGGGGTGGAGGGGGGAGGGATGGGGTGATGTGAGGTGGAGGGGGGAGGGATGGGGTGATGTGAGGTGGAGGGGGGAGGGATGGGGTGATGTGGGATGGAGGGGGGAGGGATGGGGTGATGTGGGGTGGAGGGGGGAGGGGGGGGTGATGTGGGGTGGAGGGAGGAGGGATGGGGTGATGTGGGGTGGAGGGAGGAGGGATGGGGTGATGTGGGGTGGAGGGGGGAGGGATGGGGTGATGTGGGGTGGAGGGGGGAGGGATAGGGTGATGTGGGGTGGAGGGGGGAGGGGGTGATGTGAGGTGGAGGGAGGAAGGGGTGATGTGGGGTGGAGGGGGGGGGTGAATGAGGGATGTTGGTGACGGACAAAAGGAGGAATGAAGGAATAGGGAGACAGAGGGAGACAGGGACATAGAAAATGGAGGGATGGGGTAGGAAGGGGAGAGATGGGGGGGGGGGGGGGGGGGGGCACACCGCTGTCAATGGAGTGATTACCATGCGTGGAGCTCAGGAACGAGGAGAACAGGGGTATTTTATTTTGTCAATTGAAGTGTGCAAATGGAAATGTCAGAGAGTCCGGAAAATTAATGAACGTGATAGGCAGAGACGAGCCTGCCTCCACTTCTGCTGTCCACTCGCTGCCTGATCACTCGCTGTCGCCGTCTGTGAGGCCTGCTTACGCACAAGTGCTCGCTTTGATTCTGATGTTGCGACTTTTTCACTCAAAATTATTCTTGTGAGCTCTGAGGCTGCAGGAACAGGATTGATTTATCAAAATCAATAATTGTACGTTCTGCGACATTGAGTGTGCACCTATGTGTCTGCATTAGTGCTGGCAATTAGAGACATCTAAATGAACAGGATGCACGCACACACAAACAATAACATCCCTCACAGTATTCGACCCCCAGGCGGATGCTAATTCCCAACACCTCTTATGATTAGTCAGTGAGAACTTCAGAGATGTGATGACTTCATGTGTAACATGCTGCTGATGAACTGTGCACAATTTAATCACGAGGGACACATTCTGCATCACACCGAATACACAGTACAGAGTGTTTTGCAAAACATAAAAATGGACATCAGTAAAAGACAGCCACATATAAAACTGCTGTTGTCAGGTGTTTGTTGAGTCCTCTCTCGCACTGTCAAGGCTGCTCTGGGTGAAGTCTCTGAGCTCTTTGGTCAGCCTGCCTCTGCAATACTCCGTCTCTGTTCTGACAAGCCAGCAATTATTTATTTTTTTCTCAGAGGGTCATCCCTATTTCCGCCAGAGGCCTGGTGTAAATGTAAACAGCGTGTCCTGTTTGTGGTGCTTGGAGAGACAAGACGGCGGCTTAAACAGACAAGGAGGAGCATGATGTTAGGGGCTGTCAGCTGTGTCTTGATCCCCCCTCCACACAGCAGCCCTGGACAGCAGCAGCAGCAATCTCATGGGAGGGTGACGCACCAGACATGTCGAAGAGACTTTCACCTCAAAACCAATTCCACTCCGATGATCACATATAGGGTTTTTCATGTGTGGGTCCAGAGGGATTTTGCACCCGGCACAGTGCTTAAGCCGACAAGGGTTTCTAACTTCAAGCTTGTGTGCTCAAAAAGTACAGTGCAGATGTCCTGGACAGGGCTGTTTGTGTCACGTGCATTTGACAGTTCAGTGCGTTTTGTGTTGGAACGCCGGCTGCTGTAGCAGTTCTACATCGTAAGGCAATGCTCAGACTATGGAGAAGAGTGTCTCTGTTCTGACCATATGAGATTGACTGAACTCATTACTACTCTTCACTCCGGATTCACACCAACCTTAATATGTCTGATTCTGAACTAATGACTCTCTCTTCTTCTCACTATCTCTCTCTTGTGTTCTCTCTCTCTTTCTCTCTCACACCCCTTCTTTCTGTTCACAGTCATCGAAGGTGTCACTTGCTAACTTGCTAACACCCTCACATAAGTTGGTTGCAGAGAAGCGGTGAAGAAAGAGAGGTGAAGGGGTTGGAGAGAGGAAAAGAAAGTTGAGAAAAGGTAGTCAGGCTGCCCAAAAAAAAGGAGACGAAGAGAAAGGAGGGGAGATGAACAGGCTGTGGAATGAGGAGAAGACACAAGAGCAAACGAGCGGAGTGATGGACAGACCACGTGGAAGGAGAGAGAGTGCCAATGTGCTGCCTTTCTAATGGCCACCTCAGAGTCTGCAGAGGGAGGGAGGGAAGGAGGGAGGGACAAGACGAGAAGAAAAAACACCACTTCTATCGAGGCAGTCGTACAAATGACGCGAATATGCATGATGAGAAGTTGGGAGAGTTTTTCCACTGACTGAGTGTCTCCAGAGAATATGGGTTAAAATTTCATGACGACCGAATGTGAGCTTTGGTGACCTATTTTAACGCCACGCTCTGCATATACAATGAGACATTTTTCCACTACATGTAGTCGTTAGTCCATGTTAGCGTGTGCACAAAATTCCATGTCAGTCAAATCCCCCTCCCCCAGCACATTAGCAGATTATGGGCAGCCGGAATGTTGTCGTGAATGCAGATTATTGGAAAGGAGCTGATTGCCACAGTGTTGAGAGAAATGATAAACAATCCGCTTTCCTCATTTCAATTTCAAATAATCTAAATAGATAATTAATGTTAAAGGCAATTAGCATCAATATGAAATTGCAGTTAATTTTTGCAGTGATCTAGTCTCATTTAAATGATTCGTCTTATAAGGAACGAGTGGAGACAGCTGGAGAACAAGTGAGGAGAGAGAAAAAAAGAGATAGAAAGAGATAAAGAGAGACAGATGGAGGGAGAGAGAGGAAGAAATAAACTGAAAGGATAATGAAGATCAAACTCTTTTTTTTTCTGCAGTTTGGCAATTGTTATTTTAGTTTCCACAGAAGCGTGTAATGAACTGAGGGAATATGACATTTATAATCTTTGTGTTGCAAACAGCGTAGGGCACACACACAAACACACACACACGTTATGGAATCCATACCGGACTGCTTTTGCACACAGAGGGGGATGGGGTTTATGATGGATGTGCAGCAAACTCATTCAAAGCCTTGGTGACAACAGTCCCTGTAGGCAGAAGAGAGGAAGAGACACAGATAGGGGAAAAGAGAGAGAGGAAGAGAGGGAAAGAGACATTGTAGAGAATGAACATTCCATCCAGTTGTCTCCAGATTACCTTTATTAGCAATGACTCTTCTACAAGAAGACTCGCTGACAACCATCATAACAAACAAAGGCCCACTGCCATGTCTGTGTGTGTGTGTGTGTACGTACGTGTGTGTGTGTACGTACGTGTGTGTGTATGTGTGAGTGTGTCGTGTGTACGCAGTGGGCTAGCTATCATAGACAGCATAGGTAATGACACGGGGGAAATGCTTTTGATGAAAGAAAGAACAAAGAACATCCATGGTGTAGATGCCTCAACTGCTTTCTGCTCTTCTTCCTGGTGCCAACAGGGGGCGGCTGTCGGTCATGTGATCATTGGCTTCTGTATTCATCTGTCGGTCATGTGATCATTGGCCTCTGTATTCATCTGTCGGTAGCGGTCTGTCGACACCCAATACTGTTAAAGCTCTTTTCCAAACATGTGCTACTGTATCTGAGTGGCCCGGACATGAGACACACATGTTCCTGCTCAATGCTTGCAAGAAGAAGTAAGCAGGATGCACATGACTGTTCAGCATGTTACGCTGTATATACTTTATATACCAAATATATCATCTCTTTCACAGCTTGAAATTGAGAGCAGGATGTTCGCCCTGCAATTCAACATTCTACACATTGGAGATATGATTACTTTGCCACCACAGAGCCCAGCAGGCTGTTCTTTACAGCCTTTCCAGTCATTACCCCTGTGTCAGAAAACATGGCCTGAATGAGGCCAGGTGATATAACCAGGATAAAGGGAGAGAGATTGCCAGCGACTGTAGTAGTGATTCTCATCCCCACAGCAACTCCTTCCAACACTCCAAACACAAACACAAGACTTAGACAACCTTCCAGGAGGAGCAGGACACACACAGATTCAGTCTGCCTACAATACTAGCTGGGAAAAGCATTCTATGTGGTAGCAAAGTAAGCTCATCTCCAAGGTGTATGATGTTTGTTTTGCATCAGTACAGGTTCTAGAACACGGCTCTGTGGGGCGTCGATTCCAGAACTCCTCAGGACGGACGTTCCGTAGACTGAAGCTGGTGTGTTCTTCACTCCTCATACACACCTTTTAACGAGCCTCAAGGACGAGTTCTGATGTTCTGGAGAAGGCCTCATGTGAGGACCTTGAGCTTTGGCATGAGCATTGGCAGAGGATCCAAGATCCCCTCTGTCTCTCCGTACATGCTGGATGTCCTTCGTCGATCTAAGGCTACCACCATGCTACAGTAGCTCATTAGTCAAGCCATTGATCTGCGACTGAGTCGCCGCTTCGCCTCTCGCTCAGCAAGCCGCTGTGGAAACAGGACCTGCAGCACATCAATCAATAATCAGCAAACCAATGATCCGTTTGGGAATGGGACTGCCAATTAGTACGACAGCCTTCCGTGGAGCATTACTCCAGACTGAGGTAACGCTCCTCGGAGGCCGAGTCAGTAATCGATGCAGCCGCGCAGGAGACACGGCTGCAGCAGGTCAACGGGCTCTGTTTCCCACGCCTGAAAGCGAGCGCTGGGCAACAGTGGAATGTGTTTCTCTGCTCTGAGAGTCTGGTGCTGAGCCGGTGGGTCCAGAGAGCCGTGTGAAGTCTGAGCATGTGCAGGGGCCGGCTCTGTAATCAGCAGGAACATGCTAATGTCATCACTCGCCTCATCTCTGAATCAACGCTCTATTAGTCTCACAGCTTTCCTCAAAATGAAATTGGCTCCGTTAAAATGAGGCAACTGATAGCAGATGTGTTTCTGGAGATTGCGGCGCGTGTGTGTGTTTGTGTGTCTTTGTCTGTGAGAGTGTGTGTGCGTGTCATTGAAGGAAACAGGCACGCAGGGTATCCATTTCGTTTCAGAGCGGTGAGAAGAGAGGAGAGAGGATGGCGGCGAGACAGATAGAGAGATAGAGAGAGAGCAAGAGGCCAGACAGAACTGAAGGATGCACACAAATGCTTTTTGACCACATTCTCTCTGACATGCCACAACACATATTCCGCTGACATTCTGTCTCTACTTTTCAGCATATACACCAGACCGCATGTCTGGAATGGATCAAGTCTGACACTAGGTTTCTCGTCAACCAAGGTGCTTAGTTGGTCAGGAATACATGAAAAGCCTGCCTGTCAAATGAAATTACACCTAAAAGTGCCGTAACCCAGGCAACATCTAGATACACTCTGAAACGCATGCAAAGCATGTCCATTACAGTATATACCTCTATGCATGTGCTGAAATACCTCTTTACAAGAATAGTCAGTGTTGCCAGAAACATATCCGCCAATATTGCTTTCCTGGGAAGTCATCTCAGAAACGCCATGTTACATACATTGTTTTGTAAACTGAGCGATATTAAGATGAGTGTTACATCAGTAGCTTGTCTGGTGGTGTAATTATTCTATGAAGGTCAATGTTGGCATATCTCAGGAGGTACACATGTGACCTCTAAAAAGCAATAATTGCGTCTGACCCAGGGTGCTGGTAGTGGAGATTATAAACAAATGTTGACATTTCACTTTTTTATTGGAATAGTTGCCTGTAGCAGTTATGGCTGAGCTACTGTGTGCAGGACTTTTATTTGATTTGATGAGCTGATCATTCAGACGTATAGAGCAGCCTGCCCTCGCTGGGCCTGTGAAGGTTGAGGCATGGCGTCACATGGTTTTACGTGGTATTTTCTGTTGTGTAAAATCCTTATCAAACACTTTGAAATAGCATCGTTGATGGGTAACATCATGTCCAGTCAACACAATTTATTTGATGCAACAGAACATGAGGTCCTGTTTCCTGTTCTCCCCATCCAGTGCTCCAGTAGTTTTGTTAGAAAACCTGGAACCCTAATTACTGTTCCCAGCAGCCCAAGGCCTGCACTTACTGCTGGGCTGTGCTGTGCTTACTACATCCGGCACACATGATTTATTCATATTGGATGAAACGCCAGACTCTTGAGATAACTGGGTGTGTTTGTACTCTACTGGTAAGCAAGTGCATGTCTGTGTGTGTGTGTGTGTGTGTGGGTGTGTGTGTGTATGTGTGAGTGTTTACCTTTCCCCAAAAGATCTCCTCAGCTGGTCTGCTGATGTCAGCTTAAAAGAAACAAACCCATGAGCATGGTAGTGTGTCTGACCCTAAACCCCTCTTCAGTGGGAACGTTGACAAGGAGGAATTCAGAGAAAGGAGGGCAGATTCTGCTGACTCCGGCTAACTAATGGGTCTAGGCTACTAAATCACTTTCCCGCTAGTCTTCTCTCTGAAGAAGTTCATTAAAAGGGTAAAAGAGTCACCATGGGTTCATGAGTGATGTGGGACTAAGCTGTCAGACAGTGCCTTGTCTACAAGCTTCTACTGTTGTTGAACAGTACCACAGAGAATGAGAGGCTGTCAGACACTCGTACATAATTAAACTAAACTACAATAGTAGTTATACTTTCTGATGTGCTGAGAAAAGAATGCTTTCATATCTCAAGGGTTGCAGATGGGGTTTAAAACGAACAATGTGTTTTTAATATTCAAAATATTTTAGGATTCAGCGAGAAACCCCTCTTTTTCCTGGGTATAGATTAAATGGTGACAACTCACCAGGTCTTTTCATGTAGGATTTCAACAAAATCCTTTTTTTCCCCCCTATGAAGGTAGCTTTAAATGTACAAATTTGCAGTAAAAAGCTATCGACAAAATTCATGAGCGCTCCAGTGGAGGGTGGCAGGGAGGGGAGGAGGGGTGTGAGGGAGGGGGAGGGTGGCAGTCAGATAGATGGAAACAGGGAGAGAGGGAGAAAAGGGGGGGGGGGGGGGGAGTAGACAGCCACAGAGAGGGAGGAATGAATTTGAGGATAACATTCAGCTTATTCACCCAAGGATGTAATCAAATCATGACTGTTCTAATAAGAAACAATATTTCTAATACCCATGACCATGAGCTGCTCCCTCCAAAATACCCTGCCCTTTTTCATTTGCTGTTATTTGAATGTAGAACACACTGTCTGAATAGACCACCTTTCTGTTATCCAGGTTAACAAAAATTATAACAGTCTTGTCGATCTGGGTTTGTGTGAAAGGCAGGCAGGAAGACAGACAGACAGACAGACAGACAGACAGACAGGGTAATTGGCAGGCAGACAGACAGACAGGAAGGCAGTGAGGCAGGAAGGCTGACAAACAGATAGTTAGACAGACAGACAGACAGACAGATATTTGATGTGTTTGCGACCACACCAGACAGCATGCTCTGTGAACTGGGAGTACACAGGCGCCGTCTCTGTGAGCGGTACCTGTGGAGGGGCCTAGTCATCCTCTGAGTGCCTGGGTCTCTGACAGATGGTCCCACTCTAAAAGAGGCCTGTCTGTTGAGCAGAAGCGCTGGCCTGATGAATGGGCCCTGCCCCCTGCCTGATAAATCCACCGTGTCACCCTGCTGCTGACTGACATCCATCATCTCTCCCCGTTTCTCCGCACACCCTCCTCTCATCAAACTAACAGAACGCGACTCCGGGGCTCCGGGGCTCAGGGGCTCCGGGGCTGGGCTTGGACAAGGCCTGGCCCACTCTGGAGGCTGTGCGCGTCGTAGCCGGGTGACTTTGCGACTAATTCTGGAGCGCTGAGAGAGTGTCTGGAGGACGAACATGTCCTTAATGAGCCGGCTAATGAGCCTCTGTCTTTGGCTATATCTGGGACAGGCAATCGACCATTGTACAACACCTACACACACACACACACACACACATACATACATACAATATATACTGACTCGTTTTTTTTTCTGATGTCTTACAACCTCATTACACACATCTGTGTGAACAGTGAGGTGGTTGTTCACAACTGAGTGAACGTCCTTGAACTGTAAAGGTTACCAATACTGGGGGTTGACAGGAAATGGTACATTATCTGCTAGGTAGAGCAATCACTAGATACATCTGAAGCTATAATCACACCAGTGGTTATAATTCCAACAGCAAAGGGTAAGAAAAATTGAAAAAATACTGCCACCTCGTTATTACAAAAAAAATTGACATTTATTCTTTTCTTTTTTTTTTATTCAGCACGTTGTTATTTATTTCATTGTGCCCACTTATCACAGATAGTACAGTCAATATAAAAATGGCTTTTAACTTTAACACCCAAAGCAAGAACATAATGGTTTTTTTTTAATGTTTATGCTAAAAATACTGCAAATATATTTTCACTAAAAGTACTGGAGTTTAGCCTGTGACTCTGTAGTTATGACATGGCTGTGTTCTGCGGTTTGTATGTGGTGATTCTGCCGAAGCTCTCCTGTCCTCTGAAGTCGTTTATGTAGGCACTTACCGAGGCTGAATAGACCCATGGCCCCTCCCCCTTCCTCTCAGCGAGATGCCACAAAGGACAGCACTCTACCCATCCGCACAAAAAATCAATCCAACATTTACGTGGGTCTGTCAAACTTCTGTCAATCATAGTCCTGTCTCATCCCCTTAGGCTCTGCCCTTTTTGAGAACTAAAAAAAAACAACAACATCTTCTTAAATGCCCTCTTGAGATACTGAGCTGTAGCTGAATTGTACTGAATTACTTTGCTTTCGTGAACTTGATCTCACAAGAATGAACGGTGTCTTTTCTTAGTTGCCACCAGTCAATACTGCCCATGTATTATGCAGACAGGTTCTGTTACATATAAAGAATATAACAATAAAATCATCTCTGCTTTAAATAGAAAAGGGGGAGAAGGGTATATTTCATCAAAAGTTGTACACCATAGCTCACTGTTATTGTCTATCCTACTACAGTAGACTTGCTCCCTGCTTGGACAAGTGTCACCTCTATCTCGTCTATGAATGTTGAACTGCACAGACGGTATTGCTTAGGACCACAAGGACAGTTCCACTACGCTCAACACATTTAACAGTCAATAACAAAGAGAGAACACCTTCATCATCGCCTTCTGTGTAGTCCTCCTTCACCCCTCTTCATCGTCGATACCATCGTCATCTTCGTCCTCGTCGCCGTCATTTTCACCATCTTTTTAATGATGTACTTCTCTGTTTATGACCCAGGGGTATGTCCACGAGTGTGTTTTTAGCCTGGTGAATTTAACTTGATGCAGCTGCTACCAGGCAGCAGCTCCTGACAGACTAGGTTCTAGCTGGGAGAGTGAATGTCCTGCCTCCACACGCCTCTCCTTCCCAATCCAATGATTTAGCATAATTATCCCAGAATGTTACAGTCAAGGCATAAAGGATGCACATGTTAAACAGAGTCCTGCAGGTTTTCCCTTTTTCTCAATGGCCTTGTCTGTTTCTCCGTGGTTGGCGCGTGTTTCTCCACAGGAGGGGGGAGCGTGGCTGTTAAAAGGCGTTGTCGGATACATTTACGACTGTGGTTTTCACCTGTACAGCACTGGGCAGCCCTCTCCCAGAGACCCACAGTCTGGTGAAGAAGGGAGGGGACAGCCCTGCGTTCTCAGGCGTCAGGGACAGCTTGGAGGGGCACTCCCCCGTATCGCTGTAGAGGTGATGGTTCCTCAGGGACGCGTAGACCAGCAGGCAGGCCACGCAAACCGCCGTCAGCAGCACGCCAAACACCGCCACCACCGCCGCGTCCCAGCGCTCCGATGCCTGCACCGCCAACTCCAGCCCCTTGGTGGTCACGTAGACACACTTGGTGTCGTGCTGGTAGTGGATGCTGCGCACGTCCACACACACCTCGTACCGCGTGTCCGGGCTCAGGTGGGTGAGGTTATAGACGGTGATGTCAGAGGGGACACGGGCGGTGAAGGCCATGGTTGGCTGGTTGACGTCTGTGGCGACGTACCACTTGATGTTGGGGGCCATGCTGCCGCGGGCTGCCTTCCAGGACACCAGGACCGAGTTGGTGTCCACCGATTGGATGTTGACCTTGAGAGATCCGTTGATAGGCTGGGGGAAATAGCCGTTCACTTCCACGGAGACGGACCTCAGGTCCGCCCCCACGAGGTTGTGGGCCACACAGGTGTACAGCCCCGCCTCTGCTTCAGTGATGTCATAGATGTCAAAGGTTCCTTCCGGGTGCATGTAGAATTTATCAGAGACGGTGTTGGGCAGAATCCGGGTTCCGAACGGGGTGATCCAGTAGATCTCCGGTTCCGGTTCTGCGAAGGCTCTGCAGTGGAGCGAGACGGAACTGCCCGTTTGGGCGCTGACGTGTCCAGGCATGCTCTCCGGGGAGATGAGGGGCAGGCAGATCTCCATCATCTCTCGGAAGTGGACCTGCCTGACGTGCTGCCCCTCGTACTCCGGAGGCTCCACGCAGAACAGGGAGTCCGGCTCCATGAAGCGCAGGCTGGTCTTGTTCATGTTCATCCAGCGCACCACGCAGTCGCAGCGGATGGGGTTGCTGTGCATGCTCACCTCCCGCAGGTTGGGCAGGGACTCCACTGTGATCCTGTGCAGAGCGCTGAGGGCGTTCCCGTTCAGCATGAGCGTCTCCAGTCTGGGCAGCTTGTAGAAGGCGTTGGGGTGGATGTAAGAGAGTTTGGGGTTGTTGGTGGCTTCGATCTTGGTCAGCTCGGGCAGGTTGCTCAGGGCAAAGCTGTCGATGGACACCAGCTCTGGCATGCTGTTGATCCCAAGCTCCTTCAGATGGAACATGTCAGCAAAGTCGCCCCGCTGGATCCTCCCAATGGGGTTCTTGTTCAGGTCCAGAAATTTGAGGTTCTTCAGGTTCCTCAGGGCGGCGTGAGGAACCTCGGGGAACGTGTTATCGTAGAAGGAGATGCTCTCCAGGTTGTCCAGGCCAGCCAGAGCGTCATCAGACAGCTGGGACAGGTTCATCCTGGTCAGCACCAGGCTGCGGAGATTAGTGAGGGCGTTGAAATTCAAGTCCTGGATGGAGACCACAGGGTTTTCCCCAATCATCAGGATCTCCAGGCCAGGCGTAGCCTCGAACCAGGCTCTGTCGATCACCTGCAGCCTGTTGGAGTTGAGGTGCAGACGCAGCAGTTTGCGGAGGCCCTGGAACGCTGTGGCGGAGATGAAGGAGAGGAGGTTGTGGTTGAGGTAGAGCTCCTGCAGGCCAGCCAGATGGTCCAGGCAGCTGTCTGGCAGCTCTCGGATCCAGTTCTCCTCCAGGTGGAGAGCCTGCAGCTGAGGCATCAGCCCCAGCTGGACGTCCCGGACGGACGACAGGTTGTTTTGGGACAAGTCGATCTCAGTGACGTTGGCCAGGTAATCCAGGGGTTTCTCGATCTTAGCGATGTTGTTGGTCTGCAAGAGCAGCACCTGTGTGTCGGCGGGTAATCTCGCCGGCAGTGAGAAAAGTCCCAAGTCATTGCAGTCGATGGTGGGGGCTTCCATGTAGATGGAGTTGGGGGAGAACCAGGGCCTGGTCTCACACACGCATAGCTCGGGGCAGTCCTGCCTCTCGTCAGAGCCCAGCACACAGGAGACCATGGCTAGCCACACACACAACCCCTCCACAAACCGCACGGCCTTCATATTGGCCAGAGACCTCCAGTAAATAATTGGTCCTTGTAGAATAAGTTGGCTCAGCTGTATAACTTCACAAATAATGAATCGTTTGTCGTGGCTGAGGGTATTGACTTTCCCCCCTCCCGCCCCACTTGTGTGGGCTTCCCAGGGAGCTGTGCCTTTACGGGAGAAGAATCCTCAACGTAAGGCCCTTCAGGCGGTGACCACCGTCAGCGATTCCTCCAGAGGCTGCGGTCAAACAGCGGTCAAGCTGACCCGGAGCGATGAGAAAGGGATGTTCGGGAAGTCGCGTCCAACTCAGCAAACAGACGGCCGTCGCCCAGCGTCGCCATGCCGATCCATTCCCATCTGCAAAACACAGCAGGAGAAAACACAGTGAGCGTGACGTGATGAAAACAGGGAAATATGACGTAGGTAAAAGGGCAGAAGGGATTTAGGTCTATTGACATTTGTTATGGGCATACTGACGCATGTTGACATTTATATTGCAGAGCCTTCAAGAAACCACCCTGGGTTTATATCTGATTGACCTTACAGGGTACCTCCTGGGACATCCCTGGTATTAAACTGACATTAGGGGGATGAGTATGTTTGGACTTAAATAGATGTCTTATTAAACTCATAAATGGCAGCTATTTGCGCTTTAAGCGTATATCTCAAGGGTCAAAACTCCTCAAAGTTTGGATGGCCTTCACCAAGGTGAAATGGGCAACCGATCAGTGCAAAATAAACAGAGTTCAATATCCACCAGAAAACCTGGTATGTGCGTGTTCATCCCAACTTGCTCGTCAATTCCTCCCTCAGTGAATGTGCACAATGTGCAGGTTCCATGTAGCATGCCGTTTGTTTGCTATTTTTCCACAGTCAGCCAGCGGTGTCATTTGTCACACATAACAACCTTTTACTGAACGGATGGGTGTGATGGCGACTGCCTGAACTTGAGCTGCACAGCGCAACGACAAACACCAGAACTGACAGATGAAAAAGAAGAGAGACTGAAAGGTGGGAGGTAAAAAACAAGGAAAGGGGAGTGAGAGATGGAAGGGTGGGCGGGCGAGGGGGAGAGGTGATGGATAAAAAAAGAGAGGGATAAGAAAGAGAGCAAGCTAAAGCGACTGGCTCGTTCCATCACCCTCTCTGTTTCCACTCGAGCAGACAGAGTGAGATGAAAAAGTGAGCATGCAGCAGAAACACTGCAGTCTGGTCCACTAGCAACACCAGGCCAAGAGTTCATTCCTCAAGCCCCTGACAGAAGGAAGGGAAAGGGGGGAGGGAGGCGCTTTGAGATGAGGCATGCATTGAGGCTGAGGAAGGAGCAAGCGAGGAAAGAAGAGGGAGAGAGAGCGGTGGAGGATGTAAGGAGGCTGGGGAGGAGAGCTAAAGGGAGAGAGGGAGGTGTGGGGGGGGGGTTATTTTTCAAAGCACCTGGCACTTTAATAATAAGCCGAAACACCCAGAGCATTCTGATAAACGTGGTTAGCCTCTTTCCCCCCTACCGCAGCCTCTTCCTGCCTCTCTCGCTCGCTCTCTCGCTCTCTCGCTCTCTCGCTCTCTCGCTCTCTCGCTCTCTCGCTCTCTCTCTCTCTCTCTTTCTCTCTCTCTCTCTCTCTCTCTCTCTCTCTCTCTCTCTCTCTCTCTCTCTCTCTCTCTCTGTCCCTCCCCTCAGCCTCTCCTCATTATAGGGCAATGCAGTTTAATCTCTGTTCTAGAAAGCAAGCTTAGCACTGTTATTCAGTTTGCTCGGTTCAGATCCTCAACCAGGCTCACTTTGGCTTCTGTGTTTAGCAATCACAGTTACACACACCCTAATGTGCTCAGGTTAACTCTTATTGCCTCCCACTCCAACATCAATCATGGTAGGCAGCCATTTTGTGTCCCTAGGGCCTGCATTCTGTTGTTTTCTCATCTACTTTTCCTGCTAATAGTTTAAATGGAAACAATCTTTGGGTATAACTTCATGTCAGTAAACAATATCTCTTATGTGATCAATACCTTTTCCTGCGGTCACAAAATTATGTCAAAAAAATGTATAGGCCTATTGCAGCGAGTATGAGAAAAAAAAGGTTCTATAAACGAAAAGCTACTGCTTTCTGAAAGCACATTTTTATTGTATTGTATGTACCTCCAGATTCAGCCAGGGTCTTGAACAAACAAATGAAATAACCAATTCACTTCAGAGGTGTTTCACAGGTTTAGGATGTGATTTATACTTTCATTACTCACGATTAATTCATTGTTTCCCTGCCAGAGCCATGCTAATATGATGTACTGGGTGATTACATCAGCATTGTAATCAGATGAGACAAAGCCATGTTTATGCTGCTTCCTAGTGTTGATTGCCTACTCTTAAGTGAATAAACTGTGGTTATGTAAATCCAGACTTGATTAATAAAAATGGAAAGTTACCATTTGTTTGTGGCAGAGTTAACACGGCTCCTAATTTCCCGGACTGTTCAATCCACTTATATTAACAACAGGATGTCCTGAACTGTGTCTGCGAATATACTGTCTTCAGACCTACAGATAATGTTGTAGATCTCTACAGTTGATGTAATTAAATATGGATATCCTACCATTCTTGCCTTCTACTGAACAAGGTTACATGTCACTGTATAACATTCAACACATTTCTACAGCAGCACAAAACAGCCCTCATTCTGGCCAATATCTGTTGGATCTACGTTGGATTTACACAACCAAGCTTCAACACTAGATCTTAAATTTGCCGTGCTCATTCAGAAACATGTAGGGCACGTCCTTTTCAGGATGTTTAATTCATAATCCTGCATTCTCTGAGCTGGACTGGTCTGGTCCGGGAGGACATTATGGGCTGTTCGCCCACTGACACCGAGTGAGACAACTGGATGAGGCACCTTGTGAGGCTGAAGTGTCAGATAGCCCAGGGCCCCTGTGCTGCGCTGAGGAGAACAGGGTGAAGGCACTGTTTAATTATGGGATGAGAGTGAGCAGGAGGACAGGAGCTAAGGGATAATACAAGTTCCCTGAGCCGGCAAAATGCTAATGGAATTTCCTATTTGGATAGGCTAACATCTTTCAGAGACCATTGGTCCATGTCTCTATTGTCACAGCATGGCGATAGAACGACCCATTAATGGTTCTAATACCTCAGTGAGGGTCTACATGTCTTTGATAGCATATAAACTCTTAAAAATGGCATATTACATAATTCATATTTAAATTACATGAATTAACTTATAAGAATAATGAGTTCAAGCCATTTCAAAGTTTGTGTGGCATACAGTGTAAAGTATAGTATAGAGAAGTAGCCTACAGCACATTGGTTCAGTGCAGTCATGCCCTATGCTCAGGACCTAGCACAGATCCAGTTCCATCAACACTAAAGACTAGCCTAACGTGTTCACACCCACCAGATTACCTTCGCCAAATCATTTGTTCAATTACCACTGAACATAGACCAGTAAGAGAAGATGGAAGGGGGAGGAGGGCCAGAGGACGTGCTTTGGTATCAATACCGGCATATTAACCTCTGTCACATGAAGGAAGCATTCATGGTCTGCTTTTAAAACCTCAGCCAGGAGATAAAAGAGGAAATCAACCATCTCCCAAATAAAGCTGAGCTGAAAACTAGAAATCTCTGTATAGTAGGAAGATCAAAATGGGAGAAAGGAAACCATCGGCAGAGGAGAAGTGTGGTTTGTTGGCATTAAGTGACAATAACTAGCATTTGGCCTGTTGTCGCCTGGACAGAGAGCGATATAGACAATCCACAGGGCAAATGCAATCACAACTAGATGGATGCTGTTAATCAGTAAGACGATGCAGCCCAGTTTGAAATGGCATAGAGCGAGATGTGGAACCAGATACTGTTCGGGATACTGCTTGTACTGTTACAGACTGACCTATAGCATTCAAACTCAGGTCTCGTGTGCACCACAAGACTGTATTAAACTGCCAAACTAAAGCCTGGGCTATAAGACAGGCAAACTCGCACGCGCACACACTGACATTCACACACAATCTAACTCGCTCACATCCACAGGCTGTGTATTGTGTATAATTGGAACAGTGAGATATGAGGACGTGAAAGCTGGTGTATTAATGTGTGTGCAGAGAGGGTCAGCCAGCTGCAGAGAAGTGTGACAGCGAGGCGGTAACTCTCCGACCAGCCGGCTCTGTTGGTTTAGACCAGAGGCTGCAGGGCTGGAGTGGACAGTAAATCCCTGGTCACAGGGTGGGGGGGGGGGGCGTGCGGGGGTCGAGTGGAGAAGAGAGGGAAACGATGATACTGGTTCAGTAGATGGTCATGCCTCCCTAACCACTTTAGAGGTTATGTAAAAATTGACATTTTCACATGAGGAACAAAACGTTTTTTGGTAAGGGGGGGCGGGGGGAGAGTGGGTGCAGAATACAGCTGTGCCATTTGGTACAGTATTGTGCCTCAGGGCGGTGATTAAGTAGTCTGTAAGGTTTCAGCTGGTGACCCGGACTGGTGCTCCATCCTGCAGAATAGTAACCCTTACAAAGCACAGGCTCGGTCTGCTGGGGAGACACAAAGGTCACAGTAAAGTGGAAAGCAGGGCAGCGGGAGAATTGCCTCTTCTTTCAGGAGAAATGGCCCTGTGTGTTGTTCAAATGGTTCACGGGGAATTTTGATCCATTGGTAATAGGTCTGAAAGGTCTTCTCCCCTCTTCCCTGACTCCCCCTCCCCCTCCCCCTCCCCTTCCCCATCCCTTTCCCTCCCTCTCTCCCTCTCTCTCTCTCTCCCTCTCTCCCTCTCTCTCTCTCTCCCTCTCTCCCTCTCTCCCTCTCTCCCTCTCTCTCTCCCTCTCTCCCTCTCTCCCTCTCTCTCTCTCTCCCTCTCTCCCTCTCTCTCTCTCTCTCTCTCTCCTCTCTCTCTCTCTCTCTCTCTCATCAAACCCATTCCTTTTCATCACGCTCTCTCTTTGTTCGTTCTGTGTCGATCAAAACTGTGTGGAGGACTCATCTCCTCCTATTCCTCTCTTCTCATAGAACACCCTGTATTAACACGTACGTCAACCAGAGATGAGACTACCTGTCTGTCTGCCTGCCTGCCTGCCTGCCTGCCTGCCTGCCTGCCTGCCTGCCTGCCTGCCTGCCTGCCTGCCTGCCTGCCTGCCTGCCTGTTTGTCAGCCTACCAGCCTACAGAATCAGCCTGCCTGCCTGTCAGACCACTAGCTTGTCTTGCTCCAAGCTTCCAGCTGCCAACCTGCACCCCCCCCCCCACCCCCCCACCCCTGTCAGAGTGCTGAATCAGCTCCTGGGTGGGTGGTGCCAGAGTGAGGGGGCCAGTGTACCTCCCCCTGCCCTTCACCTCATTGATTTACCATTACACTTTCTTCAAGGTAGGACCAGAGTCCATTAAACAGAAGCCACTACGCAGAGTGTATAATGAGGTAGGGTGCGTGGCAGGCGGAAGCGTTTCCCCTTTACACCTGCTCTTGCATGGCCGTAGATTAGCCCAGAGTCAACTGTTAATGCACAATCAATGTTGCAAATGAACCCCCCACCCCCCGCCACCCCCCCAGGCCTGGCCTAAGCTCTCTCCAGTCTCTGCGTGACATTGGGTTAAGTAAAGGGGAACAAACATGAGTTCACACACAGTTGAAAGTTCGCCAACATGGCTTACCGTGCAGGCATGCAGAAAAAACACTACAACGTTTGACATGAACACTATGCAACACACACACACACAAGAATACATGCATACATATGCATTTTGAAGTGCATTATAATGTTTGCATATCAGATTTTGAGGCAGCTTTTGATAGGGTCAAAGACATGGCAAGCATGCAAACATCTATTTCTCCTCCGACACAATCTTCCTCCCACCCCCCTCTCTCCTTTCCCTCTCTTCCTCTCTTCCTCTCTCCCTCTCTCCCTCTCTCCCTCTCTCCCTCTCTCCCTCTCTCCCTCTCTCCCTCTCTCCCTCTCTCCCTCTCTCCCTCTCTCCCTCTCTCCCTCTCTCTCTCTCTCTCTCTCTCTCTCTCTCTCTCTCTCTCTCTCTCTTTCCCCCCCTCTCTCATGCATAAACTCACACACACATACTGTAGTCACAAACTCTCTCTCACACACACACACACACACTTACTTAAAGGCATCTGCATAATGCCTCCTGTAGCTGTTCGGCAGAAGCAGAGGGAGGGGGAGGAGGAGACATATCCTTCAAAGTCACAGCCAAATTGAATGAGCAGGTGCAGATGTATTTGGTGTGCAGGCTGGGAGACAGACGTCCTGCTATCTGGATGAATAATATATGACTGGTCAAGGGGCCACATGCCTGCAGATATACGCTTCCCCTCTAACTGACACAATCAATCCTTATATGCGACTGGAAACATTTACCGGGAACACGGATCTCTTTATTATAATTTCATGGGTCTGATAATGCCGTGTCTCTCTCCAATTGTTTTCAGTAATCGGTGTAGAGCTGAGGCAGGTCACAGGGAAAGGGCTACCTGACCATGGAACAGGGGTCGGCCTGGGGCTCATTTTTATTTCATAGATTTTTGATTGAAGTGTAATATGGTGTGTGCCTATATGTGTGTGCGTGTGCGTGCGTGTCTGTATGTGTGTGTGTGCACTGTATGTGTGGTTATGTGTGTATAGCAAGTTTCCTGGAATCGCTAATGGTTTCAATCTGCCTTCGACTCGCGACCACCTCCTATAAACAATGTCACTGAAAATCTAGTGGATGCTGCCAGTGCACAGCATAAACTGGCGAGCGAGTCTAACCAACGTAACAAGGATATGAGTGTGTCCACGCATCTTGACAGTGCATCTCATTCTTCAGGAGAAGGTCTACCTGGCTTGGTGTCAGCATCAACACCCTGTTCATCTCCCCGATCCAGCAGCTCTACCGTACAGTAGAGAGGGCTGTTCAGAGCATATGAATGTGAGCCCAGAACAGATGGAGAACACAGCAGGTGAACCCGGGCAGCAGGCCTGTGACGTGTTCACCAGGTCAGGCTGGAGAGGGCCACTGCTCTACAGCCTGTCCCCTCACAGGAGCCTCCTCAGCACCCAGGCCCATCTCCACCACACTCACAAACTACCTCTGATCGGATGAAAGATTTGGTTGATGAATCCATCCAGTGACCCGCACATCTCGATTAGACACACATCAGAGATGCTAGAGCCAGGTAAAGAATACTTGGATGGTAACTGTTCAGGAACAGGAGTCACACAGGGGGTTTGTGCTTGACTGAGCGAGATTCTTCCCTTTGGCTGTTCCTGAGCTCCTATCACATACTCTCATTCAGGTATAACAGCCGATGCCACGGAGAAGCTTGTTACTGCCATTATGCAAACTAAAAGGAATTGGTTTGGAGACGTAGAATCGAGTTTAGTGAGTTCCGTCTGATAACCCGTTCCATTCTCCAGCGTAAGCAAACACACATCTTTAAACCGCAAATGCTACACACGTAAAACGGATGACATCATTTGAAAATCTAAAAAACGAACCGGTTCCCACGGACGCAGATCCCTCTCAACAAGACAACCATCGAGGAGGAAACCAAGCTCCAAATACCGTTTATCTTATAAAAGTGCATGCAGGATCGATTAGACTACTCACAAAGGAACACATTATACTGTAAGCCTTGCTGTGGAGAAATGTTTATTGATTCAATTAGATCTACCCTTAATGGGATGGGTGTTTGGTTGCATCACCTGTGTCGTCACTTTAGATGACGCATGATAAGGTGCAGAGTGAAAGGCACAGAGTCCAATAAGTACTGAACAAACAGCTGCTTTAATTTCAGAGGTTAACGTCAGGGTTACTTGAGGACTAAGCCATGTATTGACTACATTTACATTTAGCAGACGCTCTTAGCCAGAGCGACTTACAGTAAGTACAGGGACATTCCCCCGAGGCAAGTAGGGTACATGTCATTTGGCATGGGCGGGAATCGAACCAGCAACCTTCTGATAAATAGCGCGACTCGCTAACCACTCAACCATCTAACCCGCCTCAGACAACTGCACAAGCATTCCCAGATAGTCTGTTGCATCATGAAACTTCCCAGTATTCCAATGTGAGGTCTACAACAACACAATAGAACATTACAAACCATATTGAAAGCTTCCGAGCCTGTCGGATCTAAGCCCAGCTTTAAAAGATGCTCGTCATTGAAGAACAAGACAAGACTGTCACCCTCTCGTGTCTGTCGGAAGGTTGTGAACAGGGTCGTGAGTGGTCAAAGCTACATGTGGACGACGGCCTGGTCCAGTGGCGATCCCAAGCGGAGCCGGCAACAGAGGACAGAACAGCAGCTTCCCGTTCCTCTTAAGGCTCTCAAATGGTCACATGGAGTTTTCAGGCTGCCATTTTCTCACCATGACGACTGCCTGTGACCAGGCATGGATATGTTCATTTATTTTGTCTGGGTGTTAGTATACTGTAGATGTACATATGTGTGAGTGTGCGTTTGTGTGGCGTGTGTGTGTGTGTGTGTGTGTGCAGGGAGGGTGGGGGTCTGGGCTAAGACTTCCAGCTGCAGAAAGATCTAGCAAGACTATGGTCTTCCTCCTTACACCCCTATCCCTATATCTGTGTTGTTGAATGTGTTATGCACTGCACAACGTATAATGCCTCGTTTGCCTAATTATGCAACGGCCAAGCGCGCCTACGTTATGCTGGCAGAATGTATCAAAACCCTAATGAAAGTGTGTGTGTGTGTGTGTGCGTGCGTGTGCGTGTGCGTGTGTGTCGGTGTGTATGTGAAATATACTAGGCAATTCGACGTGCTTTCGTGTCAGGTACCGTGAACCAGTACTCTGACTGCAACAGGATGATTTAACGGAGAGCAGAGAACGGTGGGAGTGAAAATGAGAGGTGTTATTGAGGGAAAAGAGCTAATCTTTCATTATTTTTCTTCTAGACGCGCGCTGTATGCGTTCTCTAAACAGCGTAGGCTTATGGACCATGACAGAAAAAAACGCATATATGTCCATCCCAGTCTATGATGTTTGTATTTCTCATATCCGTGTGTATGCAGTACACTTTGCTTTAAAGGCGCATCTTGCACAGTTGCGCATATGCTTCCCTATCCAGGTTCGAAGATTATGTGTTAGCTGGGTAGGGTACAGTCCTGTCACAAAAAACATGTTCACGTTTAGAACAATTGCCTGCCTAATGTTGGCTATTTTACGTTGCTAGACAAAGCTATACCTACGGCTGGTGGCTGGTCTGAGCTGAGTAAAGACCCTTTAAAAAAATAAAATGTATATTAACGTTAATTTAGAATGACAAAATAACAGCTCGACATGAACAGGTATATATATGGTACTGACATCGATCTAGAAAACTTACCCGCAAAAGTCGTTTTTCCCCAATGATAGATAGCGTATTCCCTATGCTGTTTCCTGATAGTGCGCTGGTCCGGTGAGGAGCGAGAAAGAGCGCAACACCTCCAACCAACAATCAGAGTATTCTTGCTTTTACGCAGTTGGAGATAAAGGTTTTGTTTGTCCCTCCTGGCAAGCAGCTGCTTTCGACTTGTCGAAAAACGAAAAGTCCTTAACCGAGAGCAGTTGGAGAGTCCTCTCTCAGTCCCCCTTGTCCTTCTCCACGGTTGTTAACGGCGCATCTCGTCCTCGACCAGCTGTCATACGGAGCACATAGACACGCCGCTGTCTCCTCAGCAGTCGTTAATATCAGAACAACCCCGACTCTCTAGAGAGACAGCCAATAGCGTCACAGTTCCAACCACGGTGCTCGAAGCATTCGGCGTCTGGTTGGCTAAACAAAGCCGTCAGTCATCTGTCGAACCAGCCCTTTTCTCCGAGAGTCTCAACCAGCGAGGAGGATAAGGATGAGGGAGAGAGAGGGGAGTATGAGGTGCGGGAAATAAAATGGATATCTGTTCCCATTAGCGCTAGAGCTCGGATTGGGTCCCAAGAGAGGCTCGAACACATTGTTCTGCTAACTGATGCCTCTAAGGGTCAGAATCCTAAGACAGGGGTCAAACAGAGACACACAGCCTGTCCTCAGACAAAGAGACACATTAAAACGTGTACCACACATAACCACACTTCACTGGTGGGGTTGGGGGTGGGTCATTCAGATGTTTGGAAGGTTGACCGCTAACACCCGTTTAGACCGGGAGCAGTTTCAGGATCTTTCTTTCTTCTTGTTAATCCTCCACGAACATTTTGTTTCTTAAGTTTACCCTCCTATCACCATCCCTTCAGTGCTGGCCCGGATGACTGAACACACCATACAGTAGGGTCCAGCTGTCCATAAACCTCTCACTGTCTGGGCTCCCTACAGCAGGACACAAAGACCAAAGCACCAGCCCGCATGAAAAATGAGCATCAAATTATAGTGTGTGTTACTGTATGTGTGTAGGTGTCAGCAGGCCCTGCGTTTACTAAGTGAATTATTTATCGTCTGCCTCTGGCTCCTTTATTTAAGGACTGGCTAAATATTCCAGGGGCATTTCTTTTGTGGCTTTTCCGGCACCTTCTAGAAGAAAAAGGGGGGGGGAAGGGCATCAGAAGGCCAGTTGAATTCACTGACTGCATCTTACAGTTATAAACATCTTTACTGCTGTCATAAAGGAAATATGTGAGGCAGGGATGTGAAGCTGTCAAATCCAACAGCTGTGCTGCCAGGATCAGAGCAGTGTACTGTTGTTCAAACTGCCACACCTGTCAAAGTTATTCTGTTTTACCAAGTTACCTAGCTTTTGCCCTCTCGCTGATAGACATACAAATGTAAGACCTATATACATTGCGTGGGTGGATCCAGTGTGCGCTGAAAAGGTGTTGTCTGGAATTTTAAACGTTTGTAAGATGAGAATAGATTTTTATGGGTGTTAGTTGATGGGAAAGGTTAGAGTTACTGCATGGATTGAGTGAATAAAGTCTTCCACTAAACCAGTCATGCTTATATATCCGGCTGTGATAATGGCCATGCAGGCTTAATACAGCTTTGCTGTTTCAGGTTGTCAGAAAGTTCCAACTGCACTTTAAACACAGACTCAGCCATCTCCGACGAGGGTTCACAGCCGGTGTGTCTAAGATCTGCGCAGGTGTGTTTTGGTTAAAGCCCTAAAGAAATGACAATCCTGGCGCCCGCCAGACGGCTCATTATACTCTCATTCCCCAGACATCAGCTACCCTGAGCCAAGATAAAACACACTTGGTGGGTGAATCCTCAGTTTTTTTTTTTTTTTTATCCTCAACTATCTGTCAAAATCTGTATATATTAAACTAATGGCTCTTCATAAACATACGAAAAGAAAACTCTATTTCCTCTCTATAATTATGGTAATTTATTAAACAACACAGGGAATATTCACAGTGGATGTGTCCTTGAGAGTGATCGGAAGTAACATATGTATATGCAGGCAACATATAATTAGAATTTGTCGTGTATTATTTTAACTATAGTAATGAGGATTCAAAAAAAGCAGAACTGGTAAAATCCGGAACATGTCTGTCCTCAATACATGTGAAGAGGGGACATGAAACTCACATGCTTCACTCCAGGCCTTTTATATGAGAGCAAGTCCTGTGCTGAGATGGCCGAGAGTAGTGAGTCAGAGCAGGGGGGGGGGGGGAAATGAGTCATTACACCGCAGTGTGTCCTGAACCTCAATCTAAAACACATTTTAGGTCTTTGTGTGTGTACCAACTCAATTAATCTCATTGTGACACAGAGAAAGGGATGTGTGTGTGTGTGTGTGTGTGTGTGTGGGGAGGGGGGTGTTTGCAAGGGGAGGTTAACTGAATTATACACACACGTGCACACACACGTTAATCGTCTAAAACACAATCGGCTAGTGTGATGAACTGCCAGGTGTAATTGATAAACTACAGATAGGAAATTCACAAAATACTGCTTTTCTAATGATGTGGTCAGCTGAAATAATACAGTCCACATCCATCCTTCAAATAAGACGTGTGTTCTGGGATGTGCCTCGTCTCACCCACCATTTGTGCACCTCCACCCATGCCCCCTGCCCTCCCAAATGCCCATGTCAAAAGAAGTGTGCCTCACAAGAATCCACCTTGTGCTCGTGCAATAATCTCCCTGTTTTTCCAGTCAAAAGCTCCAAGCATTTGTATTCCTGATCATCCCCCAGCAGCACACCTACGTCTGAGCCCCATCTGAAAGGCAACACAAGTTTGTGACATAAAAGACAAGTTGTGTCCTCTCTGTGAGAGGACTCAGGTTGAGGAATAGCCTGAGGATGTTTGATATCCCCACAGTCCTGACTGACTGTCTCTCTCTCTCTCTCTCTCTTTTTCTTTTACATTCAAACTGCTTCCTTTTCTCACTTTCTTAATCAGATCTCTCTCCCTCTATTTCTCTTTTCCCCCAACACCCTCCCACAATGGGGCAAAATATCTCCATCATCCCCTCTACTGGCAGCTCTCTCACTTTATCCTTTTTTCAACCTTTGTCATCTCCCGTTCCCCCTCCCCCTCTCCCTCCCGCTCACTTTCTCCCTGTCTCTCCCTCCCTCTCTCTCTCTCCTTCTCTCTCTCCCTCTCTCTTTCTCCCTGTCTCTCCCTCTCCCTCTCTCTTTCTCCCTCTCTCTCCCTCTCTCTCTCTTTGAGCAGGTCTGCCTGGGCTCATGTCTGCAGGTTCCAGGAGGGGGGAGGTGGAGGGGCTGTCACTGAGTCTGGGCTGCGGGGAAGACAAGGGAGAAACACGGGAAACGTACAGGGAGGGGAAACGAGGGAGAAAGAGAGGGACAAGACAGTGGAAGGAGGAGTAGAGATGACAGGCCGGGGGGAGGGTGCAGAGTGAGGAGGGAAGGAGACAGACAGGGAGGACACTAGGGGGCAGAGAAGAGAGTTCTGAGAACAATGGAAGGATGAAACTACCTCCCTGCCTACACACACACACACACACACACACACTTACACCAGCTCACACTTATAAACAGGCTCCCAGTGCAGTACAGTCCAGTACAAAACAATTTCTATACACTGATAGTTGAGACAGGAAAATGACATATTAACAATGTCCTTGTTTACGTGAAGTGCTCACACCAATCCATCAAAGGTCAGGGCTCCTGATGTAGCACGCATTTTAGAATCCCTCAGAACAGGGACCTCCTGCTGGGCCTCCTCCTCAGGTCAGCCCAGCTTTGTGTCAGTGTGTTCAGCTGGGGTGTCTGGGTGCTTCAGGTCTGTGGAAGAAGAGTTTTCAAAGTATCTGTGTCACTGGTGTGCCCACATGTAGCTGAATACCCTAGCATGGGGTCTCATGATTTATTTACAGTAAGAAATAACAGAATGTGTGTGTGTGTGTGATGGAGAAAAATTGAGAAAGGGGCTGAGAGAGAGAGAGATAGATAGAGCAACATATAGATAGATAGACAGACAGGGCATACTTTTGACTATGACACTTTATGGAACTTTCCCTTCCCCTCTCTCATTCCGACCTGTTTGTCAGTATTTCCACACGGCAACATCAAATAGCCCAATCACATCAAAGCTGATCTGTGTATGTATTGTGAATGACTACGTGTGAGAGCCAGGGTGAAGCCTGTTGATCAATGCTCCATACATTCTGTTTGATGTGCATGGAAAACTTCTCAGCTAAGTGATCTCCAACAGTGAGCAAAAGCCTGACAGAAGAGCTGAGTGTCCCTGGATCCAGAGGGGAAATAGGGCTGAGTGTGCCTGGACCCAGAGGGGAAAGAGGCTGAGTCTCCCTGGATCCAGAGGGGAAAGAGGGCTGAGTCTCCCTGGACCCAGAGGGGATGGAGGGCTGAGTCTCCCTGGACCCAGAGGGGAAGGAGGGCTGAGTGTCCCTGGACCCAGAGTAGAAAGAGGGCTGAGTCTCCCTGGACCCAGAGCGGAAATAGGGCTAAGTGTCCCTGGACCCAGACGGGAAGGAGGAGAGCACCACTGACGTTTCATGTTGCTGCAGACCTGGTGAAGACCCCGCAGGACTCCTTGTTGAAGGGTTAAGTTTGTTCCTTAATGCTAAGATCCATGTGTAGGATGACCCAAGGATGCTAACAGGAGTAAGTTATTGGTTGGTGGACTCAACCAATCAGCAGTCACAGTCAGCAGGGCAATGTGGTGTTCCATCAAAGCCATGACTGGTCCCGTTGCGCAACATCAAATGTTGCCCAAATTGTGTTGGCGTCAGTGTGATTTCCTGTCTATCAAATGATCTTTCTCGGTCATTGTGCTAAATGCTAGAAGCTAAATTTAAGACAATGAAAGCCCCAGATGTGATGAATGTCTTGAATGGCTGCTGAAACGCTTCCTGTTTCTCTGTCGTTTCATTATACTCCTTTGTGTGTCCTCCTGAATGGCTGGCTGTTGTTGATTATGCAAATGAGAAGCAGAGAGCAGCATGGGTAATTATCACAGTGGAGAATGAGCTTTGGAAATTCTACAACTGCTACAGAAGAAAACCACAGGCTGTCATGTGTGTGTGTGTGTGTGTGTGTCTGAGAGTGTGTGAGGGTGTGTATGTGTGTGTGTGTTTGTGTGTGTGAGATACTGAGGCTGAGGCAGTGGTGTTGCTTACTAAAGCCCCAGGGGGTATATGAGGAAGCAGATGCATCATGGGTTTGTTTACCTTGACATGACTAGTCCTGATGTGTATCAGGCCTCTGTTGTTATCGTACACTCTCACACAGGACTGAATTGTCTGGTACACAACAGTGAGAAACCTCCCACAATCTGTTAAATCAAGAAAATAGAGACCCTGTTTCAAATGTAGTCTGAGAAACAGTACGCGTTGCTGCACATTTCTCCATAGTTTATCCATCCCATTTTATTTATAAAGTTAATTAAATTAAGGAAATATGGTTTACTCCTAATGGCCCACAGTTTTCTGATAGGATTATTCATATGGTCTGCTTAGCACCCCACGTGTCTCGGCTCCAGTCGGAGGAGCCTATCAGGGTGCTTGCTCTGTTGTGTGGGGAGCATGTGACACCAGGTGGGCCCTGGTTCACCAGCTGCCTCCTGCCCTGACTGACATCTGCAGCAGATCTGATCGGCACTCACAGGCGGACAGACATGACCAGCATCCGTATTCACTCAGGCAATGATGGGGGCAGCTAGGCGGCCAGCCCCAGGGCGAGGAGCCGTTCTGAAGACCTGAGCCCGCCCAGGGGTCCTCTCTCTCGGGCGACCTACAGGCAGCAGACCCCAATCTGCTCTGCTGGAGACAGTAGATTACTCATTAATGTGTGAGTCATAGAGAACTGTGAGACAGTGAACGAGAGGGGGAGAGAGAGAAGGAGGGGAAAAGACAAAGAATGAGAGAGAGAGAGAGAGAGAGAGAGAGAGAAAGAGAGAAAGAAAGAGAGAGAGAGAGAGAGAGAGAGAGAGAGAGAGAGAGAGAGAGAGAGAGTGAGTGCGGCGGAGTATCATCCGCCAAGTCAATCTCCCATGGAGAGGCCATCTCCCCGAGCTGCAGTGCCCAGGAAGAGAGGCAGAGGCTGGGGTGAGCTATGGCTGCGACTGCCTGGGGTCAATTAACCTCCAGAGCAGCCCAACTGGGCTCTCAGGAACAAAGGTTTTATACTTACTGACGAGGCATAATGTGTCTCCTTGTGCAACACCGGGGTCTTGCATAATACAGGTCAATGGTTGGCTGGGTGCTGAAGGCATACCAACTAGCTCCACCCCTCTCTGCTCCCCCCAGTGTCACTATCTTTTGCGGTGGTCAGAATCTCTCAAGACAAAGTTTTAGGAACCCTTTATAATAGCCTGAAGACGATGCCAGAAAACAAACTCTTACAATTCTGGAGGGGTTTAGGAGATAAGAATCCTGATTCCTGTAGACTTCTGTTCAAACAAGACCACAAGATAAATACTCGTTCAAATGGTCTCCTTTCAGATAATAAAAGCATATTTGTCAGTAGAGACAGCAGTCTTCCTCTGGCAGACAGCCAGGGTCTTCTCCATCCAGACACACAGATGGTCAGGTAGAGGACGAGTGAGTGAGAAAGGGGACCAGAGAGAGCCAGAAAGAGAATTAGAGAGTTTGTGACAGAGAGATACTGTAGAGAGAGAAGGAGAGAGAAAGAAAGAGAGACAAACAGATAGGAAAAGAAAGAGATGAATCCAGACAGAGAGAGAGAGTCTGATGGGAAAGAGAGAGTCTGATGGGTCAATTAGTGAGGTTATGACAAAGTCCATTAAATGTTAACATGATTAAAGGATTTTGTTAATACAATAATGGAAAGATGTACAGCACTGCTCTCGAATCAGTGGAAATGAAACAGGCCTCCTCCCCCTCAATAACAGTGCCAGCAACAGAAAACAGACACACATGCACACACAGGCACACACACACACACGAAGAATCAGAATCAAAAGGGATTTTATTTGCCATGAATGTTTGCACAAACAAGGAATTTACTTTGGCAAGGAGGTGCATACATCAAACATATAGGAATATTGAAACTTAAATATGTGGACTAACTATACAAAAGGAGCAAAGTCTAGCTAATACTAAGGGGGGTCTAGCTATTACTAAGGGGAATAACAAATAATAAAAAAAATAGTTAATCTAACCTAAAAAAAAAAAACAGATAGTGCAAGAGAACGATAACAAATGCACAGACAGACAAAGGTATGGGTTTGAAATCAGACACAGAAATATAAACTGAATGAGACCCAAACACTCAGGAGACAAGGAGGGAAGAGGCATGGAGAGGTGGCAAGGAGAGGTGGCACAACGGGAAGAATGCAAGAAGGAGGGGTAAGGATGGAAAGAGCTGGCAAATTGGCGTTCAGCTTTTACACACTGACAAGAAAATTAAGGGCTGTCATTCTCTCTCCATCCCACTCTATATCTTTCCCCTTTCTTTAACTCCCTCCATCTCTCTCTCTCTCCATCTCTCCATCTTACTCTCGCTCTCTTCAATGCATCATTACACCACACGGATCCATCCGCTCATAAACAACTGTCTGCTCTGGGGAATTGGCCTCAAGGCCTGGCCAGCCATTGGTGGACTGACCAATTAGAGATGCCTCATTTGCTGCTCTCTGTCCCGGTAGCATCCCAGCCGTCACCTGATTGGTGTGTGGACATCCTTCTGCTGAGGTGACCATTTGCAGACGACTCATTGGCCAAGGCATGTTCCATTTGCAGCACCATTGGAGGGATCAATGACAGTGTTAGATAATGAGGAGAAACTCATATTCGGTGGCTGTTTATCTCCAACGGACCTTTGTAGATGAATACATGACTATTACTGATAATAATAATAAATTGTATTTATATTGCACTCTATATTTAAGCAATCTCCGAGTGCTACAAAGCATATAGTAATACAAATAAAAAAGAATCAAAGCTTAATAATAAATAAAAAGATCAAGGTCAATAAATAATTAAAAACAAAACCAATAAAACACATTGATTGAAAAGCTTTTTTTTAAAGATATTTTTTTAGGTTTCCTTTGAAAACATCTGTCGTCGGAGGGGCCCTAAGACGGTCAGGGAGGGCCATTTCAAATGACATGAGACCAAGCTTGGGCCTTGAACCTGAGCTTTGCGAGGACTTGGGTGGTGCATGCGTTGGGTTTAGCTGAGGCAGGGATAGGCTATTAGGCCCAGACCACATGATGGCTGTTAAGTGAAGTACAGCTGTTGACTTGTTTATCTCAAACTAGCATGCTATCTGCAAAAAACAACTCAAGGTTTTTTATATTGTGTTTGGTTAAACTGAGGGCCGCTTAATTGAATATTTAGTCATTATAATAACACTGATCCAATTTTAAAAAGCAAGTGCCAATCATCTTCATTGGTTGAATGAATAAAACAAATACACACAGAGACAGATGCTCATTTGAATTCACAAAATATGTTATACTTAAATGCACACACACACACACACACACACACACACAAACACACACACACACAAACGGAAGACTGCTGTGCTAGTCAATTAGCAATGAAAAACAATTTTCATAACTTTTCACTGTTACATAAGCTTTATTTGTCTCCTCTGACAATGGCCACGGAGGGGAGCGAAACAGTGACCAGCTAAATGTGCTACTTTCATCCAGCTTAGCGCTGCAAATGGACCTCATTGTCTTCAGAGGAATTTGATTTTCTGCCATGCTGTGGCAGCAGGCAGGGTCCTTATCAACAGCTCTCAGGGTAGGGAAGGAGGGACTGGAGCTGTGACTCAAACCAACCCATGAGGGAGAGTGAAAGAGGGACAGAGAGAGGGTAGAGAGAGAGGGTAGAGAGAGAGGGTAGAGAGAGAGGGTAGAGAGAGAGGGTAGAGAGGGAAAGACAGGAGGAAGGAGGAGAGAAACTAGATTATCAAATAATATTGCAGAGACGTTTACTTCTCTTTACTCCCACCAAGATACGAGCCACAGACACACCCACACACAACACCCACGACACAGACACACACACACACAAAGACACACACGCGCATACACTGAGCATCCTTTGCCAGTAAAGCCACTGACAGATCTCCCAGTGGAGCATCTTTTTATACGCTCTAATTTCCACTGTTATCTTCTATGGTGCTCAGAGCCAAAAAGAGCATGTTTTCATCAGCTAGATAATGCCAAAGAGTTTTGAGTGGGTGTGTTTGAGAGTGCGTGTGTTGTGTGTCCTCTCATGACAGGACCTCTCCTCTCCTCTCCCCTCCCCTCTCTGTTGTGATCATGACTAAGAGGAACAGACGTCAGCCATCTCAGCCTTGTCACTCTGCCTCCTTCTGAATCTGTCATGCATGTCACCATGTCAATGGAGAGTGTGGGGGAGGAGAGAGAGTGAAAGAGAGAGAAAAGCAGGAGGAATAAAAGACAAATAGAGAAGGCACAGAGAGACTGACATCCGTTAGTGCTGGGGCCTTGTCTCAGGAAGTGCTGGAGTACAGTTCCTCTCCACACCTGTCACAGAGGCTGGTACAGGCCGCCCCCCTCCACTCCCCCGTTGATGCTAGGGTGCCTCAGAGGCTAGGTTGTTAAGTTTGTCTGGCCAGACAACGACCCATACGGAGGGCTGAGATTACAGAGTAGTGAGTGGAAGGAAAGCCTGGGAATTTTATGTAAAAAAACATCCATGATTTGTGTTCATGTGTTTGTGTGTGCATGTGCGCATGTTGGTCTGCTCACTTTACTGCAGCTCCTCCATCTTCTCATGGGGATACTGTTGTGTTTCTTTCACAGTGAAGAGTTGTGGAGATGGCCTCTCGGGAATGAATCTAGGAATGAATCCGAATATTTTGAGTGAGACTTTTCCACCCACTACAGCCAACACCAACACCATCATAGACAGAGCTAACTTAGATAATAGAGAGTATGGCTGGCACTGATACACAACTACATCTCATGATTTCCCTAAAAGTTGCCATATTTTTGTTTTTGTGTGTGTGTGTGTGTGTGTTTACTGTAAATAACCAACCACAGTAATGATTCTTCGAAAAGCCAAGCCCTTTCATCTTTTCCATGTGGGGAAGATGACATATTGAAACTGGTAATGATCTGTAGGCTATATGTGGACACTTGCCACACACACACAGACACTCTGCAATGCATCTCTCCTAAGCTTCACCATGTCTTCAACAGTAAGAGAGATGTTCCCATAAAGCTTTGGATGAACTAGAATCTTACTGCATAGAAACGCCTCCCATCACTACAAGTAATGAAGCGGCTAACGACGCGGAGGTGCTAACATCCATGGAGCTGTGGAGTGTGTGCACCAGGGCTGGATTTACCACAGGGGCATATTTCATTAGAATAACCTCAACTCATCACAGGCGAGGGCAGTTTTGATTAGGGCCCGTAAGATGAGAGAGTCTTTTAAAGATGGAGGGCCAGGAGTGTAAAAGGCCTGTTGATAAACGCAGGGCATCATAACGGGAGAAGTCTGTGGGCGTATTTATACCAACCTCCATTAAAAACTCTAAATTAATGCCAGGGATATGAGCACACACAGACACACACCACGTCCGTGAAACCTTCGAGGACGTTAACACATCTCTGGCCTGGAGAAAAAGAGAGAGAGAAGAGAGAGAGAGAGAGAGAGAGAGAGAGAGAGAGAGAGAGAGAGAGAGAGAGAGAGAGAGAGAGAGAGAGAGAGAGAGAGAGAGAGAGAGAGAGAGAGAGAGAGAGAGAGAGAGAGAGAGAGAGAGAGAGAGAGAGAGAGAGAGAGAGAGAGAGAGAGAGAGAGAGAGAGAGAGAGAGAGAGAGAGAGAGAGAGAGAGAGAGAGAGGAGAGAGAGAGAGAGAGAGAGAGAGAGAGAGAGAGAGAGAGAGAGAGAGAATAATGATTTATCTGTTTGCTGTAGCCAAATTACAGTAACAGGCTGCATTCAGTGTTAGCTAAGAACCTTACCCACACCGCAACTTTGGCAGCTTGAGAGAGATTTCAGGGTCAAACAGTATGCACATACTGACCGGCAAGACAATTTGCTAATTCATTAAGAAGTTAATGATACCTCTATCGTTTCATGATGGAAGTTCTGCAGTATCAAACTGAGTGTGATCATCTGAAGGGTCATCTGCTTACAAACTTCCAACCAGTCTTACAGTAAAAGCAATTAGACATCATTTAAGAACCCTAAACTTGAAAGTACAGAATATTTTAGAAGAGTACAAATTCCTAAGTTAAAACGATGAGTCATGTGAGGCTGGAGTCACATGGTGCTGCTCTACGTTTCCATCAGTCTGACTCTGTAACCTTGTAGATGGAGATTAATGAGGAGTGTTAGCGGCCTCGAAGGCTATCGCTGTCCCGCTTGCTCTTTAATAGGCTCAGCTTCTACGTCGCCAATTATGTCGTTTGTATTCTGCCTGCTGGACGTGTGGGCCGGGACCTGCCCACTGGCAGGAGATGAGTTGGTGAAGTCTAGGGGTCATTTGGACGAGGCAAGTCGGCGTCGGCTACTGATGAAGATCCGTGGGGACAACATGGATTGTTGGTGACGACTGTAGTCCAATGTTAAGAAGCTGTGCATGTGTGTTGAGTGTGTGTGTGTGTGTGTGTGGAAAGGATATTATGAGAGAAGCATGGTGAAATATCACTCGACTGGCTGAGTGGGTTTAAGATTTAAAAGACAGTTGTGATGCAACGAGTTTGCAAATGTCAGGGTCGCATGAGGACACTTTTAGAGTTTCCCAAGAAGGTAGATGAGCTCATACTTCATGAAACCATCCAATAAAAAAAAAGGAATCTTGGTCACAGAAGTGGTGTGGGAAAGCAGTGAGAAGGGCAGACTTCAATGAGGTTGTCCTTTGGGTTGATTGCTATGTACCTGTACAGGGTACACAGGAGCAATTGTACACCATTAATGCACTTCAGGGTAATTATTGTGAACAGCCTTCCATCCCCCATGTGTTCTGCTTCAGGGCCAGGGTCATTATATTACGTTTTAATGGTTAGGATATTTTATCTGCAGAGCCCTCTCCAGCCAAACTATCTTGTCATCTAGGGTAGCGAGAACACATAAAAGGTAGGGAGTCAGAGAGGACCTATTGAGATCAATACTAGTGTAATTGGTAGCTTCCACTTAAATGTTTTAGTGTCGGGATGGTTTCCCACTCGTGTCCTCTTCACGACAAGATAAGACAATTTAGCAAAAAAGTCTACTATTTCATCTTCAAGCTTTAAAGCTGAACTTTTATCTAGTATCCATTTGGACTGTGTTTGCCTTTGATAGTGTTCAAATGACACAGTGTGATTGGGACTTCTTCTTCAAAAGACATTCGCAATATAGTTTCGTTGATGGGTTCTTGTGGTACTTCTCGTAGTACTTCTAACCCTTCTAATTGTAAAAGTTCTGCTATTTCTCCACTTTTTTGGTATCTTTGTCATGTCATCAATTTCACTGTTGAAAATTGGAAGAATAAAATATTTAGGTTGCTGAGAGTTGTGATAAGGATTACAGAATACAACATGTGAGAACACTGTACCAAGTAGCTTCTCATCCTTATGACATCAATAAAAAAAAAATAAAAAAAACTTGGCTCCCAAAAACTGACCTGACAATAAAAATACAAAACAAAATGTTACGATTGTTATTATTATATATTTTTGTTTTTATATGAACACTTCAATGCACTCAGTTTCATCTGTAAAAGAAAAGAGATGCAAGGCATAGAGCATGCAGCTGTTCTCCAGCATCTGAAGTCTGTTCCTGTTATTCCCTTAATGGGTGCTGTCATCAGATTAAAAAGCAGCAGAGTGCTGTTCCATTAGCCACTCCATAGTACTCTCATTAGCGATAGCTCGCAGCACTGGCATTACCAGGCAGAGCTACTGCAGCACCACAATATCCTGTCCACGGTGGGGATGTCTCTAGTGTAAGTATGGTTGTAATTAGCTACAAAAGACACACAAATGTCAAGACGTCTTTGATAGTATGTTTTAAACAGAGATTAGAGGTTGTCCAGTCAGTGTTGTCTGATGTGTCTAAAGGCACAATACAGTCGTAATTTGTGTCCTTAGTACTGTCACCATCAGTGTTTCCCTGGAAAACTAACCAAACCTGCTAGACTTGTCTATTTTTACCCATTTTTAAATAAAACTCATGATTGTTTAATGAGAAAGCACCCTTGATGTTCGTAATGCTCCAGTCAGAAGAAAACCTGTTTGTCTTCTGTCAGGTCTGTTCTCGTTCAGATGGAGTCAGCTGGTCAGGGATTGGACAGAAAACCCTCACATGACAGGAAAAGAGAACATGATTTTAAGATGTATTATAAATCATCAAAAACCTGCTTATCTCCAGCCCCCAGCCTCCAGCCTCCTTCCTCCAGCATTCAGCCCCTAGCCCCACATCCCCCCAGCCCCCAGCATTCAGCCCCCAGCTCCAGGCATTCAGCCCCCCAGCCTCCTTCCCCCAGCATTCAGCCACTAGCGCCCCAGCCTCTTTCCTCCAGCCCCCAGCCTCCAGACCTGTCTAGGTAGGTCCCAGTAGAATAGAAAGGGCTTGTGGTACTCAGCCTCTTCAGTGGTGGGTTCTCTGCTGTCACCACTGATCTCCACTCTGACTGCAGAAACACTGCTTCTGACGGGCCTGGGTAGGTGGACGTCCCTGAGCATCTGTTCTGCGCTCCCTCTCCCCCTCCCCCTCCCCCTCCCCCTCCCCCTCCCCCTCCCCCTCCCCCTCTCTCTCCCTCTCTCTCCCTCTCTCTCCCTCTCTCTCCCTCTCTCTCCCTCTCCCTCTCCCTCTCCCTCTCCCTCTCCCTCTCCCTCTCCCTCTCCCTCCCTCCCTCTCCCTCTCCCTCTCCCTCTGACTACTTACATCTTCTTCCTTTCAACACCACTCACTTTTTCTTTGATTCTGGTCATTCCTAGAAAAACTGAAGCCACAAAATAGTCTGGGTATCTTGCACTAAATCATTTTTTCGAGGTATTTTCTCCTGTTCTATCACAACGTAAATTTGCTTTGTAAACACCAAGGAAATTAAGCAGATCAACAATATTTTACAGTTAATGAGTTGACATGAACTTGGATCAAGTCAGCATCAGAAAATTACCAAACCAAAGCAACATCTTGTCTTCACTGTGAGAGGTGACAAGCAGGAAGTTAGGGCCTGTGGCCACTTCCAAAATAATGAGGAAGGAATTAATTCTGCTTAGATTTTTTATTCTGCCAGACCACAATTAATCTCATCAGTAAACAAAGCAGAGGTCATCTTGTTTTGGAGAACTCCAATTAGAGAGTAATAAGTGCTAATCAGACAAGCTGCTCACCAGCATCTTGGTGCCTTTCAGCGCTGTGAGCTCTCCGGGGAATATTCTGCCCTCCGAGCACACACACACACAATGTGCCCGCACCAGCCCCTGTGATCCTGTGTTAAGGTTTAGAGAAGGAGAAGAAAGGCCTAATTAGCAACAGCATTCATTAGTACGTTTTTCTTTTTTCTTTCTTGTATGTGTATGTGTCTGCGCATGAGGCAATATGTGTGTGCATATAGTATTCCATGTGTGTTCCTGTGTGTGTGTGTGTGTGTGTGTGTGTGCGTGTGTCAGACAGAGAGGCAGCATGCTTCTGAGTGCACCTACCTGGGGAGGATAGTGTTTGTGTGTGTTTGCATTGCATCCATATTTGTGTGTGTGTGTGTGTGTGGAGAGAGACTGCATGGCATGGTTCTTTCTCTGCAATGTAGTTCACCGTCCCTTCTCCAAAGTGGTGTGATGTGGTGTTCCTTCCAGAAGTTGAAGTTCAAGGGCCACACTAAGGTGAGACTTCTGTAGAGGAGTCCACCACTACCCTGTAACACTGGCAGGCGTAGGGTAACAGGGTTCAAATATCTGGAATAGATGGCAATTTAACAAATGGGAACTGGTAATTATCAATCTATTTCAACATTAATCGTCATACTCCAAAGTGTAATTGATCTTCAGGGCTTAGCCCAGATCTCAGCTTTGCTTCACTTGCTTTCCTCTCCTTCTCTCGAGCTACTATTGCAACCCCAGGCACGTCATTACAGTTCCCTGCGGTTTCTTGTCTGACACACACACACACACACACACACACACATGCACACATGCCAAGCCAGTGGCCATGAGATTGGCCTGAGGGGAGGGGAACCCTCATCAGGTAACTAAAGCCTTCCCTATCCTCGCTCCAGGGTGCCCACCAGACCTGGATGGGCCCACTGGCATGTCAAACCCCCTGGTGATATACAGCACAGTCCAGACCCATCAACCACCAACCCCTCTCAGCTGCTGATAATTATGAAGTGTGTGTGTGTGTGTGTGTGCATGTGAGTGCATTTGTGGGCGAAGGGGTTGTCATTATAACTTAGTGTTTATGGCACACTCTTACTTGAGCACAGCAGACATTATAGGTGATTTGTGAGATTCATCTTTAGAAACTCTGATTCCTCTGTACTCTGCCACGCCCAGCATGCATAACGACACACCAACAACCTCAGTGCTAACAAAAGCATGCTGGTTATTAGTATAATCTTTGACAGCCATACCTCAAGGTTATCGTTTTTAGCTATCCCCAGATGCCAGGACCTATGGGGTTTAACAGCTGGTCTATGTGCCAAGCTTTTATAGTCTAAAATGTATTGTCATTTTAATAGTTTTCCTCAAGGTGTCTTTGGCAGCAGTAAATTGCAGGGTCTGTAATCATTGTTCATCTGTTGCCATTTACCTGGTCTGATGTTTGTTGTAGAATGGTTCATTGATCTATGTTTTTTTCATCCTGACAAGTATATAATAACAATAGAGAGCCAAGTTGTCAATGTTGCAGCTAGAGAACAAATGTTAAACGTTCACCACCGTTACAAGATTCCTTTTTTTACCAGGTTTAATGAGGTTCAAGAGAAATTGTCTCTCTCACATTCTGTTAGATGTGTTTCACATTTTCAAATTGGACAATGTCTCCCCTAAGGGCTGTTTATCATTGTTTTACAGTTGCTCTCAAAAAGAGGATCATGAAAGAAATAAAGACTTATTTGCTGACTCCCTCAACTCTTTATGTGATGCTTGCAAAATAGGTTGCCTTTAAAGTTTGTCTCTTTTATTCGTATTTTTTGGGCTTGTTAGCTTCTTTCAAAGTACCCACAGAGCTATTGCCCTAATACCTAAGACTGATTAAAAAGAATGTAACCTCCTCTTGGATTACAATGCTTCCAATTAACAGCTGGTTAAGTTATTTAGAGTAACACTGCTGTTGAATTTGAATTCAGTCCATAGGGGGAAACCCTGCACTCAGTGGGGAGAAAGAAACTCTTATATCCCCCTTAATTAAAACACCATTTGTGCTTAGTCCCAGCTATGAAGTTGTCTTTGATGGTGCTTTTGTCAATTAAAACTGAATCCTGTGGAAGATTGGATACTACTCATTACAAACAGGTTATGCTCAAGGACATGAAGTCTTCAGATTTGTGAAGAGGGAGTCACGAGTGAGAGACACAGGCACACGTAGATCCAGGATCAGGAAGTCAAGCTTGAATATTTGTTTCCTCCTCGTCCTCTTCCTCCTCCTCCTCCTCCTCCTGCTTCTTGTCCCTCACCTCCTCACAAAACCCCCACACTCGTTAATTCATCATTTATTGATCCCAGAGGAGAATTTTCTTAGCCACCAGTTGACATGGCCAGTAGACAAACTGTACTGCACACAGAGGAGAGGCCACTTCTGCAGACAAACATGTTCATCCAGACTCATGCCGAATAAATGTTTACCTACCGTAGACAACGGCAGAAATAGATGTTCGCCCAGACTCGCACTGACATAAACGTTCAGGCAAACATAGATGTTACTCTTGTGTTATTCCAGCTGTCAGAACCTCCTTCAGGTGTTCCTCCACGAGGCAGACACTCAGCGTATTCTCATGCCTTGTGCCTACATGCTCGTCACGGCCCATTAAAGCTTGGCCGCTGAAACACCAATACAGCATTTACACACTTCAGAAAACCTAGCCTGACCGAAAGAGAAAGGCAGCATGCATATTTCACAAGGGAGCGTTTCTTAAACAACCCACAGAAATGTGGAATGCCTGCACTCATGAGGATGATAAGCAGCATTTCCATTCCAACCTGGGGATTCTGGGATGCACGCCACACCAGGGTAATGAGCGGATGTTGGGGTAGAATGACGTGAAAGAAGTGATTCTGGTCTTGAACATTCCAGAAGAATCTTTGATGACAATATGTGATCTACCTTTGTCTGGTGACTGAAAAGTCTGGTCATAAATCTGTGATGCTCCTCATCCCAGTAATGGAAGTTAATTTCTTGTTTGCCCATTTCTGTACATTTTCTCTATGACATTTATGGCCATTCTCAGGTTCCAGTGACTGCACAGAGGAGAAATTGATACGAGCTGTTTGATATTCAACCACAGATTCAATATTGTTAATTCCACTTTTGGCCCAGAGAAAACATTAGGCCATGACTCAGCCCGACAGCCTAACAGCGGGGTAAATCTGAATGAAACTACAACTTAAGGAGGTCCTTCTGACATTACTCACCTGCCGACCTGTGATTTCTCATCATGCATTCCCATCCCAGTCCATGCAGACTTCCAGGAAAAGACGACCTTCCCAGTACAGAGGTGGCATAGGACGAGATTGAAATGGAAATCGCCAGGATGAAACGGATCCACTGTTAAATCCTCCGTTTGACGTTAGAATAGAAGGATGTGTGGAGAAGGAGAAGGAAAAGGAGGAGGAGGAGGAGAGGTGCCTGTCGTTGTCCTGGGTAATATCATTCATGGAGGAAAACAAAGAGGAGATTTGCGTGTTCACAGGGCGAATCGCAAGGCGTCGGCGCCAGGATTGACAGTTTATTTAAGAGGCCATTAACTTTACATACACTGCTTTGAAATGAAATATAGAGCAGGTTACATCTGAGGCCCCAAGGCTCCATATCCCAGCATGCAACTGTCTGTGACTGTAGCTGGTCGGGCAACTCTCTGATTGCTTATCTCTTGCTACATCATCACTTTATTGGCTGGCCCGGTCTAGGATGGGGGCTAAGGAGCATTTACATGATGTTGTTTCTCCCCTGACCATTCAACAGCTAATAACAGCTGTATGAAGTGCTTTACATGGAAGCAACACTTGGCCAATCAAGCGTAACAACAACCATTATTTAATCAGTGCCTATTCCAGTAAGAGTGTGGAGGCCCATTGATGTAAGCCAGCAACAAATATATGTACTTGAATGGCAGTATCTCATTGAATGTAATGAAACACTTTTGTACGTCACAGACAACATCGTACCACACACGAGCAGTTTGCTGTAAACACACCATCCATTCCTGGTTTGCATGGTTACTTGTGTTACCCAGTGCTGATGTTTGACAGGAGCTTCCTGATTGGATGGATGGAATTCCACCGCTGTAAGCGTTGCTTAAGTGGTGTTGAGCCAATCAAGGTTGGTCGAGGAACCGCTGAGTCAGCACTTTGGGCGGGCCGCCATCTCTTTGGCAGGGCTGAGCTGATTTAAACCTCTGCTGAACCAGGGCTCAACTTTCATTAGACTCAGTCATTATTCCTCTCCGCTGTCTGACAGATGGCATTGTGGGATATCGGATTTTTATGGCAGGTCATCTTTCATATCCCATTTCTTTTCCCATTTGATGAGAAGTTCTTGGTCCAGTCAAATTCATTCAGCATTTTGAGTATTGATATTCTCTCTCCCTTTCCCTCTCTCTCTCAAGCTCTCTCTCTCTGCATTGGATTTTTCCCGTAATATTCTTTCCTTCTTGGCACTCTTCTGACACCGATGCCTGTCGTCCAGATGAGAAGTAAAGTAGAATAAAGTGCATGAATAAACATGGAGGAGGATAGGGGCTCTCCCTTTATCAATCCACATCGCAGGAGTTCACAATAAATCAGTTAATGTAAATAGGTAGTAGAGGATTGCATCTCTAAAGGACACCAGTAATAAACCATGTCGTAAATAAGGTCAGCAAGCTATGGGATGAGTGTAATCGTCTTGGAAAGTACATGATACAGGCAAGCGTGTTCTGGGCCAATGACGCAAAGAGTTCCGGCATCTCAAACACTTTTTGATGTAACCAGCTGTCAGTTGTACGTGGGGAGGTCACCAGGGCTAATGGAGGTCCTCAAAGGCACAATGGTCAAATAGCTCTCAGAGGTCACTAGGGGTCGTTAGAACTCAGGGAGGTCACACAGCAAAGCTAAAGGCTGGTCGTTCTTTTTCATCATCTGTTGGGGAGACAGCTTCTGATTGGAGGACCTATGTAGCCTATCCTGTGTGTGTGTTCAGTCAGACCTGATCTGAGAGGGCTTCCTACACCTGTTCCCCCTGGAGACCTCACTGACAGGCAGACAGAGAGTCAGAGAGACAGACAGACAGACAGACAGAGAGACAGAGAGACAGAGAGACAGAGAGACAGAGAGACAGACAGACTCAGACAGACAGTCAGACAGACAGAGAATCAGACAGACAGAGAGAAGTGCAGACAGACAGGCAGAACTGTGCAGGAGGTGTGAATCTGCAGTGTCTGAACGGTAATCCCAGGCCCTGGGTATGTCTCTCTGTGGAACAGGCTGAGAGCTAGGCAGAGCGCCAGACATAACATTCTCTCCTGTACAAGCTGGGAGCGATGGCTAAGTAGATCTGGGAGATGAATAACTCTTTATCATTTAAATATGACTCGCTTCAGCAGAACCAGGAGATATTGAAGCTGGGTGGAAACGAGTTCTTTGTCGCATTAAAATAACAAATGCCTGGCTTGAAAACCAGATTTATTAAAACACCCTCCTAAATGACTTTACGGGCAACCTTGATTTGAGACAATCTGGTCAGAGAGTTTGTGAAGCATGAAGGAACAGATTTGTGCCGCATAGCTGCCGTTGTCTTGGCGCAATATTGCAATTTGAAGAGTGATCAAGCATTATGTAATAGAATAGAATATCGTTCTGTTTAAATGCGGTTTGAAGAACCATACTTACTTCAAAAAAACTCTAGCGGCAGATGGTCAAAGAGACTAAACTAACAGTTCAGAACTTCTGCCGTTTCTTTCAATAATTTTTATTCAGGATGTTCCTAAATCGATAGCGTGTCACACCATCATCCTGTAAAATATTAACATCCCCTTCTGATCTCAGCGTAGCTCTGCCATCTAGCATGCAATCTGTATGGAAACTGATAAGCCTGCAGGGCAATACAACATCCCAGCAGACTGGGGCAGTGGCCGTCTGTCTCTCCAGCCTGCTCCCAGAGGATCAGGGCAGTCTTGATGGACTGGGAGGGTTTAACGGAGCGCGTCACGGTCAGACAGTTGGGGAAAGGGGGGGGCTGGGGGATGTGTGTGTGTGTGTGTGTGTGTATGTGTTGGGGGTGGGAGGGGTTCACCAGGCTAACGGTGTGTGAAAGAGAGGGGGCTCCATAGTGTAGGCTTGGGCTGGCTGGGCCTGCACCCAGAGGAGTTCTGATGTTCAGCAGAGCGCTGGAGAGAGGGAGGACAATACAAAAGGGAGAGAGTGACACACACAGAGAGCGAGAGCGAGAGAGAGAGAGACAGAGAGAGAGAGAGAGACAGAGAGAGAGAAGGAGGGAGAAATAGAAGAGAAAAACAAAGAGGAAAACACAATGAGGATCAGAGATAGAAATAATGGAGGAGGCTCTGTGAGGAACGTCAGCTTGCCATGATCTCCGTTGTCCCTTGCCCTGAGCCCTGGAGCTAAGCTGCACAGTGTGGAAAACAGTCCCATTGGCTGGGAGATGACTCCCGGCGTTGTCCCACACACAGGACAGGAGAGGGGAGGCCAAATCCCATCACCATGGGAACGGGTCCTCCAAGGTCCTTGGGAAACTCTTCAGTTGAGGGGGAAGAAGAGGGCAAGTTAGTGTGTTTGTGTGTGTGTGTGACTGAGTGTGTGTGTGTGTATTGCACCTTGGCTGGCGTCCCCAGCTCTGCGCTGAGCGTGTGGTTGAGGAGAGGGCTGTCAGGGTGTCAGGCAGCCCAGAGGAAGGATGTCACGCTTGGCTGCGCCCAGAGATTAGACAGCTGACAGGGCGGAGCTCCAGCCCTCGGACCACGCCGTGTTTACGGCGAAACACAAGAGGGAGAGGATGCTGATAGGCTGGCCAGAGGAGAGTTGGAAGCCTCTCTCTCACTGTCATATCAGTCCCAGAGAAATGAATATATTTGCATAGAATACAAGCTGGGGTGCTCAGCCTCCTTGCTCAGGGGACGTGTGTGGCCTTGGTCTCGTTGGCAGCGTGGTGTCTGAAAGCAAGGCTCTCTGACCAAAAAGAGGGATCGCCAACCTTTTGTTTTTATTTGAGTCTTTACTTGAACATATTCTCCTCCTCGCCCCCTGATATTGATTGAACTTTGACACTCTTCATTAATTTCTTTTCATGCCTCCGGCCTACAGGATAAACAAACAGATCCATACCTGTGACTGTGCGTCAGATGAACTCATTTAGTGTTCTTGTCAATATATCATGGCCTAATGTAGCATGAATACAACCTCAGCCTATGATTCAGAGATGGGTTGAGGTTAGTAAATGGAAAAAAGCAGACGATTTGATTCTCACCCAGAAGTTCTTGTCACTTTCCTCCCACCAGTCAGATTTTTATTTTTTGCCCACGGAACATGTTTTCAAATGCTGGGTGCATACCCTTCATTCTCTGCCTGTCACTCTTACGTCTGAACCGACAAAAGCTATGTGGAGAACTGGAAGGACAAAAGGCAGCTCTTTGAAGTGCTGCAGCTCACAGAACACGCTGTGTTATCATGTATCAAAAGATCTGTCAGCTCCAAAATAACAGCATAGAACCCCGGACAAGATGCTAATTTTTTAAATGTTGCTAATTAACAAAGAAATCCTTTTTTCTCTATGTGGATGTGTTTTTTTTTTCCCCACTGGAGACAAGGATTCATGCTGTTTTATATCAGTGTAAAGCTGCTCTTGTCTGTTCCAACGTAAGGGTTTAGATAAACAAGTTGTTCTTGAACCATAGTTCACCCTCGTGTGATGACTTTCCTCTGAGTCACTCAGAAAACTACAGCACTAATGAGGTCCATTGTTTAATGTGATGGTCCCACTTGTCTACCACTGGTATGAGAGAACATCAATAGAGGCCAGGACAATCTTCACTGGGCTCTACTGCTGAAGTGTTGTTTTATTCAAATGGCTGCCAAACTCCAACTGATTAGTCAGTGGTAAATAATTAATGACAGAGTTGATTTGAGGAGTAAGCAAGTCTTTGTCATCTCTAGTGTATGACAGTATGCAGCCTGCTGTCCCACCAACCTGCCCAACACAAGTTTACAAAAGTTACTTACTACCCCTCCTACCAACCTGTAGGAACCCAACACTATAGGCTGTCCCCAAGAGAGGGCAGCGGACACTAGTGTTACTGTCCACTGTCAGTCTACCAGGTATGACATGGAACAAGAGTGTTTCCTCATTTAGGAACAAGGTAAGTGAGGGTGTGTAAAGGCCCGTCAGAAGAATCATCAGGAAGGTCTTTAAGCGACACGAAATAAAGAAATTCACCTTCACTGTCATTATATTGTAGGTGTAAGAAATTGGTATTTACATTTAGTAGATGCTCTTATCCAGAGCGACTTACATCCAGCCCACACAATGTCATTTTTGCACAGCAGGGAATCGAACCAGTAACCTTCTGATTTGTAGCCCGATTCCCTAACCGCTCAGCCATCTGACTCCCATCTTTATTCCCAAACCTTCCCTCTCCTCATACCGGGAGGATTTCTGGACAGAACTGAGAGAATGATCGAATTAAGTTTTGTCTAAGACCATAATTGCTACTCTGTAATTGGAGAGTCAGCTAATTTGATCAGGAATCTGATTGGATCAGAGTCAGAGGGATGAGAGTGCATGTGTTGCGGAGGCTGAAGACTGAAGACTCTGGTGTGGTGAGGTGTAAAGAAGTACCCTCAAATGGGAATAGTTAATGACCAGGAGCTAATGTGTGACTCATACAGTACACACACACTAACAAACTCACACACACACACGTACGCACGCACGCAGGCACACACGCACACACAAACACACACACTTTCCCCCTGGTATGAATGAGTCACTAAACAGGTTCAATGTTTTGGATGAGAGTAAAGGACGTTACATTAACTATTGACGTGTCATTAATAGCAACATTGTAGTTAAATACATTCATTATTTTATTAGTAGGAAATGTTTTTGTGAAACACATTCAGTAATATTTGCGCAAATAAACTTAGCATCCTTATAGCAATCAATAAATCAAATGATCTGACCGTAAAATCAAATAAATCTAACATCTATGGTCATTGCAGGACTGAAATCAACACAATAAATCATTGTGCTTTGACCGAATGCAATGATTGGACGGCATAGGGACCAAATGCAATGATTGGATGGGTTACTTGCCTGTCTACCGACCTACATTCGCACACTCTGCAAGTGCACTCATTCAGGCATCTCGGCAGGGATGCCGTATAGGGGGGAAAAGTTAGGACGATTATAAGGGCCCCTGACTGACAGGGGCCCCCCAAAAAATTGAAAAACTAATAGAAATGATAAACTTTTCTTTTTAGTTTTTTTCTTTATGGGTGGCGCCCTGCATGTGTTTTGAGGGAGGGGCTTTGAAGGGAGGGGGTGAGATATCATTTTGGGTCGGATACTTTCAAACTCAGTCAAAAACAAATAGTTTTGCAAGTTATACAGTTAAGCATATTTACATAGCCAGTTGCTTGAGTGTTTGTGTTGTGAGAAAAACACATAGGGAGAGAGTGTCGTTGTAAGTACCTTGAGTTAACTGCTTATGAATGTTGCATTTTTCCTGCATTATTTACCTGTGCAAATCACTTCAAATTAAGCCTAACTGTTGTAGTAATTTAGTAAATACTTAAACTGTTTACACGAAAAGTCTTCCTTTGTCCTCCCGTGTCAAGAAGAAATCAGACAGTTGTATCTTCGTTTAATGTTTAATGTTGTTTACATCAGCAAGTGTGTGCATGTGTGTGTGTGTGTATACAGGTGAATAGAAAATAATATTACACAAATATAATTTACACACGTCTGTAGATGTTTATAGTTATCCACTGTATATTTCCGTTAAATGGATAAGAAACGTTCCTATTTACTCCATGTCAGGTGAACCCCTCCATGACAAAAATAAATGTGGCAACAGCCTGCCCTTTTCACTTCCACATCAGTCCAAGCAGGCATTTCTGCAGTGTACAATGTAGGGTGCAATGTCCAGCGCGGAGCTGCAGTGTTTTTTCGTGGTCTACATGCACTCATCTGTCAGAATCTATGAGGCAGTGTTGTGCCTCCAGGGGTTTCCTAAGGGAAGCAGCATCATGCACGGATTCACTGTTGAACACGAACGTGCCCAGACTGGGCCGTGGAGGACAACCCAACGTGGCCAGGCCCTTCTGAGACTGACGTCCACTTTGCTACCGTTCCTGTATCCATTATTTAGAGTGACAGGAAGAACGGCGTGCTATGTTTTGTTCCCCAGTGCCACCTATCAACATGCATTCGAGATCAAACTCCATGGCAAGAGCATGCTTCAGCGCTTGTTGAGATTTACTTGGCCTGGGTTGTGCTATTAATAGGTAATCTGTTGTGATTAAAACATGACCATGTTGGCAACATAGAAACACAAAATGGGGAGAAAAAAAAGGTGAGACTTGAATATCTTGTGGCAAAAAATGATCAACAAAAATTGTGCTTTTTTCTTTTCTTGTTTTCTGCCTGTTAAAAAGAGTGGTCACTGCTCGTGTCTTCAGAGTATTTCATCTGAGACAAATGGCTCATAAGTTGCCTTCCTGTCATTGTGAGGTGCCTATTACACAAACTCTCTCTCCAGCCTCCCTGCAGGTAGAGCTGCAAAATTGAATGATGCAGATGTCATTTCAACAATCTATTACAGAATGAGTTGTGAGCGCATACACAACTGATGTGTTCAACTGTTGTTCTGAAGCGGAATAAATAATCCACAATGCAGTTTTCACATTGAATGTGAATCTCACATGTCACCATGAATTTCAACAACAGGTTTGATTACTTTGGTCTAAGTGTTGAGATGGAACTGAAAGCATTGTTTGCAGTGTGGGTTGATTGCCAATTTATAGTCACCGTTATACAGTGGGTCAGAAGGAAACTTGGACCGTTTTAACTGCTGCAGTGCAAAGGGCACTTTTTCAACTATGTGGAAAGGAATGTCAGAACTTATTTCCCTAAAAAAGGAGATAATGTTTATGCACAAAAATGTAACATTTTGATACAATACTTTTCAAATATTTTCAATCCTCCCTCTGGGTTTTTTTGATTAGCCAAAGACAAAACTGTAAGATTTTTTTATTTTATTCTAGGATTATCCACATACAGTAAAGATTGCCTTTTTAGTGGAATCCTAATAATAGAATTAATAATAAGGAGACAGACCTTACAGAGTGAAGAACTCTCAATGCAATAACATTTGTTTGTTGTAGGTTCTTTCTCACTTGGATATAGGAACATTTTAATTATAATAAAAGTAGGCAGTAATGAAGTCCTTGAAGTAAACACACAATGGTGACATTTGGAGAAAAAAAATTCAGAGATATTATATTTCGTCTCACATTAACCATAATCAGTGCCGTGAGACAATATTCGTTTTGGAGTATTTCTGTGTGTCTGAGAGCAGTTTCCCCAACTCCCCACTCATGCTGTAAAACGTTGCAGGACCTGCAGCTGAGATGGCTATTTGGGCCTATTTATCTCCAGTTCAGTAGCCCTGAAATGGCATTTAAAAGTTTTATAGTGCGTTTCATGAAAGGTCGGCATCCCTCATTGGACAGTCGGTGTTCACTGGACTGTACTGTACTTTGCAAGTGCTACCCCTACACACACACACACACACACACTCACAGACATACACACAAGTCGAGATGCACACAGCACTACATACACACATACACCCACCTCGATAACCCCAGTTCCCTGAAGGAGGGGTAGTAAGTAAACTTGTGTGGGCAGCCCAGGCCAGCTTCTTATCCTCAGTAGCTTACCTAACTCTCTCCAGCCTAGCCAGTAGCACTCAGGCCAGGCACAGAACAGACAAACACAACGGGCCTGCTGTTTCCAAGCAGTCAGCATACCTGCAACGCTGTGGTAGCTATACAACACAAACGTGCATACTCTACACCATGGTTAGTGCATCCATCCATCCACCCATCCATCCACCCATCCATACATACATACATCGACTACAGTGCATACACACTGTACATGCATAAACATGGAAACACACAAACATATACATACAAAAGTATTTATAATACATACATACTGTGCACACGTGCAAGCGTGCATAATGTACCCAAATACATACATGCAAAAAGACAGACAGTCAGGCAGACATACAGACACACATGCAAACACATACACGGTCTAACAGTGGATCTTTCATTAGCTAATGGACAGGTGGCACCAAGCCCCCTTTACTGAAAACTCCTTTTGATTCCTCCCTGTTCTATGATCTACACTCTCTGGGCACTTCAGTTTGCAGAGCAATTGCTGAGCTGTGAACTCATATAAAACGACATCAGTGATAAGAGGTTCAGACTTCATCAAACTCTACAGTGAGATCTGACAGGAACGATCAACCAGTAAGTAGGATCATGTATGATCTAGTGTGTACTGTTATGTTACTGTACCTGTTCTGTGGTACTCCAGGAAATGACTGGTCTCATGTGGAACATAACATTAATATTACTGTTCTAATCATACTGTGGCTGTGATACACTCTTTACACAAACGCATCACTTCGGCTGCACATTGTTATGTAAAAGCTGTGCTCTCCTTTACGTAAGGAAGATAAGCACAGTCGAACTAACCACTTTGTTCTTTTTCATTATACTTTTCATCTGCTCTTCATTTTCTCAGAGGGAGAGAGTGGCTGATATTGAGGTTAAAGGTTGACTTTGAAACGATTGCTCCGATTCATCAACTTGTTTTCAATCTCCCCGCCCTGTGAGGGGGTTATTCTTTATTAAGTGGACCTCCTTAGGGCTGTGAGCTGAGCACCCTTGTATCCACAACTCAAAGGATGTGTCGTTGTGTCGAATCAAGCGAACCAGGGCTTGAGCAATGTCTGTCCACATTCAACACATATCCTGTGGATCCCAGATCTCGACTGTAGTGTTGTACTTGTATGCAAAAGCTGCAAATGAGATCTCTTCTTTTCACCTGTCCGGTTTAGAAAGGTGGGACGGCTCACATCAACCACATGAGATAACTGTGCTGCTCTGTCTTCGGTGATGGATGAGCAGCTTCCAAACTGCAATATTGGCAGGCCAACAATCCACAGCACTGGTGCTGAGTATTTCTCCAGAGAAATATAAAATACGGTCTCTCAAGGACATTGCCTTGCGAGAGGAGAAGGGAAAGAAGGGGAGGGGGGGGCGTCAGAGGCGGGGGGGGGGGGGGGGGGGGGGGGGGGATGGAGTGTTGCAGAGGGCTCGGTTCTGTTTGGCTCCCCAGCTGTTTACTCTCTGCCGCAGTGCCTGTAAATCTGCCTGAGCTGAAGTATCTTGGGCATCATCTCCAGAACCCGTCATTCCCCAAATTACCTCTCTTTCCCCCACTCTGCCAGGGCACCGTGGAAACGTGTCTCAGTCACCTGCCTGGTGACACGAGGATCCACGAGCAACCGTCCTCCATCCGTATCAGGACAAATGAACACGTCGGACATTTGCCTCCCTAACAGATGAAAAAGGTCATGAAATTTCCTTCCTAGCTGTTTGCCATTCCCCTGAAGGTAGGAGATTGGGGCTTTTAGGATTTAGGCAGAGATGAGAGGAGTACTGTCAAACTTTCATTTTCAAAGGAAGCGTTGCAAACATGGAACCTGTCAAAGAACTGCTGGGTGCCATGAGGTTGAATGCTGCCTTCTTCTACCAGGGTATTGGAGCGAGTTATCAAAACATCAGACAGGTCTTGAGGGGATTCAAATCTGCCAACTGTTATTCGCTTGCTTCTCTAAGCCCTGTATAAGTGTGTGGAGACCCTAAAGGCCTGCCTGGGGGCCTCCTCCACATGCAGTCATTACCCTGACACTAACTTTCACTGAATCAGAGTGTTTGAAGGGCTTTCTCTCTCCTCGCTATCCCTAATTCTGAAAACTATTGATTTTCTTCGATCGTATCTAGCCTTGTATTTTCAATCAACTTCTCTCTCTCCCACTTGGTTTTTCTCCTTCCCTTTCATGCCTTTGGCTGTCTAAATCTGTTTTTTATTTTTGCAGGCTGGCACAATCGTGATTGTAAACACACATCTACTCTCAGCAATTATCAGTGGGGCAGAGTGGGAGAGAAATTGATCCGGCAGCAAGCTACTTGGTAAACAAAGCCTTCTTCTCCCTTGTGTCCATAGCAATTATGAAGTGTAAGAAGAAAGGGATGTGGCAAAGTGATTGCATGAGATATAAAAAGATAATCATAAACAGTAGCCAGTATTAGCTTTTTGGGGGGTCCAAGAACACTGTAATTAGTTGTAATGTTCAATCACATACCTATCTTGTTTTTCAACGGAGACGCCTTTGGTGGCGAGACGCCCTTCCATGATCAAGTCACGACCAGAGAGAACCATGGCCTTCCAACTGAGTTTGTGAAATCCACTGTGTCAAATCTCTTGAGGTCACTGTAACGTAATTGTATGGAATTTTACATGTGAAATGTTATAGACCACACAGCAGCTTCAGGTGTAATTCATTTTCATTATTTTGCTGACTCGGTTTATCCCATAATTTCTCTCCCTCATCCTGTTAGACCATCCCTGAAAGCCCTGCACAACGTTCAATGTCTTCATCAGAGTCTGATTCAGAGCCTGATATGGAAGGTATCTGAGCACAGCGCACAGAGATGGATATATGAATGCCATTCAGAAAACAAATGGATCTTTTATGCTTGTCCTTGAGGGGCGAATTATGGTGACATTGGTTACTGTCGACTGGTTACTTTTCTCAGGTTCCATATCCTGCAGAGCGCCAGCGGGGAAAATGCACTCAGATGTGCGGAGGGAATCACAGTGAAATGGGCTATTATCTTGATGTGTTGTTTTAGAGGCCATGGAAATGGAAAAGGTTTCTCTCATTTGCCCAACAGTAATCAGGTGATAGTATTGTCACAGACTGTCCCAACAACAATCTGTAGATAGCACACAAGTGCACCACAGCAAATGTAACAACTGGAGTGCTCATTTTACTCGTTGAGTGTTTATATAGGACCACTCTTATTATCCCGCTGTGATATTAAGATTTTGAAATTTGCTCTATAGAGATCAGGTGGCTTTGATAGACATATCAACTATGGTGACATGGCGAATAAAAATGTGAACTGTCAGGACAAATATACAGTATTTATCACAGAGAGATCTAATACATCTTTGTTAATCTTACATTAGGTTTATTCAGCAACAGGAAAGTGCTAATTGTATGTGTGTATTAGTTATCTGAGGAGCTGCAGCATGTACAGTACAGTGATGGGACATGAGACAGTACAGCCATGGGCCTCTGTGTGTCTCTCTCTGTGTGTGTCTCTCTCTCTCTCTCTGTGTATCTCTTTGTGTGTGTCTCTGTGTGTATCTGTGTGTATCTGTGTGTCTCTCTATGTGTGTCCCTCTCTCCCCCTCTCTCCCCCTCTCTCCCCCTCTCTCCCCCTCTCTCTCTCTCTCTCTCTCTCTCTCTCTCTCCCCCTCTCTCTCTCTCTCTCCCCTCTCTCCCTCTCTCTCCCCCTCTCTCCCTCTCTCTCTCTCTCTCTCTCTCTCTCAGTTCACACATGAGTGATAGGGACCATCTGCCTAAAAGACCACTGTCAGCGGAAAACATAAAGGACCAAAAAGGTTTCAATTATCAATATACCATTTAATACATCGCCTGTAGGCCAAACAGGCTGGCACTCCGACAGGCGGAGATGGAGAATGTTATTCCTCAAACACATCAGCAGTAAACTACAGCGCTCCACGCCAGCCGTTTGGCAGGGCACATGGAGCGGTTCAGAGTTGAGTCTATCCATCACGCCATGTTTAGAACACGCTGAGGCGGCAAAATGATTCTAATGCACGGCCAATCACATCGGTGCATGTATTTTGTGACTGCTAACGTGTCGTATTCCAAAGAGAGATGTCTTTGATTGCGATCGTTGGGAGTTGCCGCACCACCACACAGCATCACAAGGGGTGTATGCACGGTATTGTAGTTGATGTGGCTCAATTTTTACAAAAGTGTGGACATGTGCCGACAAGCATGGGAAGGAAGGTTTTATATGATTGGTTGTGTACAATGTCCTGGCTTTGTGTGTTTGCTGGAATTTTGGCTACATTTCCTGGATAAGATGGAAAGTAAACAAACTGTGGTTTTTAGAGTCAGTTTTTGAGTTGAACGTTTTTATTTTTGGTTTGCATGCAGTATGAATACAAACCCTTTCTCTGATGCTACTAATGACTTTAACTAAGAAGACAATGATGATGTCATATATGAAGAAGATATTATGTTGATTATGGAAATATTCTCCCGCTCTCTTTTACCACGCACTCACCCCACCTCTCTATCTCTATCTCTCATCCTACTTTGGTCTCTTTCGGAACATGCTGTTTAAAGAGATTTTTGTAAGTGTATCTTTTGTGAGCAGATTCTCTTGTGCAGAACAAAGAGATAACTTAACACAACACATTTGAGAATGCAGCACTTAACCTACACACTATTTATCCAAATGAGAATGTATATAGTACAGTATCAAGTACACCAGGCTCAGATGATTATATATTTAGTGTATCTAAACTTTTAATTGTTCAAAAAGACTAAGGATCAGGCACATTCTAATTACAGTAATAGATTAAATCAGCTAAGAGTTAAGGCCACATGATGCAGCAACTACAATGGAGTCTACTTCTGTTGATCCAGTGCATCTATTATGCATTTTAATTTCCCTCCTCCGGTAAGTCTTTCCCTAGTGTGGCTGACACCATGTGCACCTGAATGAACTAAGTCATAATTAAAAAGGAACAAGTGAGAAATGCAATTAACTTTCTATGCCCATTCATGGTTCCGTTTCACGTCTTTTCCAACTACAAAGAGAGACATGACAGTCGTACATCAATACGCAATGATCAGTTCCTGTACTCCTAAAACGAAAGCCCCTTGTTACAGACCAGGTATTACAGACTTCAGGAGAGGCGGCAGTGCACTTTCTTATTTCCATAAAGTTGACCACATTTCTACCTAGTAGGAGCTGCTGGTGGCCCAGTCCAGAGTACATTTAAGTGTGTGTGAGTTATGCATCCAGGGATGTGGTAATCTGTGTTATTTTTGCCAACATCTGCTCCAGAGCCGCAAGGTTAAAGCAGCCTCTTGGGGATCCATGATTGTTTGGAGCATATGTTGTTTATGAGCTCACTGTGAGCTTCAAAAAACCTACGATGCATCTGGTCCAATACCATCAGGGAAGGGAGAGCGTTAACAAAAACTCAATGCATGAAAACAGTTGCTTCATTTGTTGAGATAGCAACTGTAAACAATGTGTGTTTATGGTACTAACAGTTAATTACAAGCAATTGTTTAATTAAACAATAATTTATAGATTATAGAGTATTTTGTTTTGTTTACCTCTAAGAGATTATCCAACCTGTATGCGGTATCAGCATGAGAGTGCAGTAAACCTAGCAGACGTTTCCCCAACCGTTAAAGTAAGTTGAAAATCATCACTGAAAAGGACCGTCACAACAAACAAAACAAAAAAAAAAACTGTCAACAGAGGTATTTGGTTGTGTGTTGTTATGCCAGGAGATGTACGGTGACTACTGTGTGTCTGGTTGAACAGCAGCAGCTGGGTCTGGAGCGTCCAGATTGCAGCCTGGTCCACTGAGAGGCTGCTCACGTCCTGCCAGGGCGGCTCTGGGGCACGCCAAGTCGTCAGCCCAGTGACAGATAACTAAAAACAGTTCTGTCCCGAGGGGAGCGCAACAACATCAATCTAATATGTGCCAATTTGACTTTTTCCCCCTTCTCTTCCCAAGGACAGGCTACCACCTGGTGAGTGATCGGAGTTTATGTGCATGTTTATGGAGATGGAAGCTCCAGAGGGTTGATGTGAGTGATAGGCTCACAGCTCCAGAGGAAGAGAGGCCCTACTAAAGAAACACCTCAGAAGTCATTCATCAAACTGACACATACAGCAGGGCCATCTGAGCGACCCTGAGTCCTCGACTCCATCAGGAGGACATTAGATCTACCTGCACCACAGGTGGAGGCGACACACAGACAGGAAACACACACATAGACACGCGGATACATGCAGAGAGGGTCGAGCAGATTGGTCAGGACACATCTGTTTCAAGGCTGATAAAATACTGCGCTCAGCGACGATTCCCATTTTGTTGTGTCATTCTCACGGCACAGCCTAGAGTCGCTTTGGATTCCATCACACTGGTGGCAAGTCTATGAAGGGCAGATTCTATTATGCAATGGTGCTGGTCGGTGGGAGATATTTTCACCACGTGAGGAGACGCACCACCAAGCTTCATAGCACACGTACACAGTTAATGTTGACCCTTCGTTCAAATGTATTGACTGTGGACTTGGCAAGGATTACATCGCGCATTCAAAATGAGTCTTACATACATTCCTGCACTTATTATTCAAGAGCGTGCATGCGTGGACAGAGACTTCTTCTTCTTGAGTGCTGCTGGTCGAGATCCACGTTCTTGTACTGAGAATACAGAGGTGCCCTCTGCTCTCCTCACTTCCTACATGATAACCTCCGTTCCCGCTCTCCGTATTCATTCTGACACGTGGACATAAACCTCCACCCACCCTTCCCTGAGACTATTTAACCCACTGTAAGGGAGAGACTGCTGGCTGGGTGGTTCACTCTCCTCAAAGGCCCTCTCCATTTGTTTGAAATGTAATTATGCTAATCATTATTGAGGTCAGAGGCAAACCAACCCGTTTTTTTTTTCCTCCACCTTTTCTTTTCCCGATTCACCCTCATCTCTGAGCAGCCTAGCCTTTGAGAATAATTATCCTTAAAAGCATATCATTTAGGCCCTTTAGCAGAGATGAGGTGATTAGGTGACAGAGGTGTGTTGATGATGATGCCCTTTAAAATGTTTTTTTTTTTTCATCAGTGGTGGGCGTATGATGTGGATGAGTGGACAAGCAGTGGTATATAGTGCAGAACACACTTTATTAGAAAACAATTTGTCTTCTCCATTTTGTTTCATGAATACTCTCTAAAACTTAACCGAAAATGAACACCACTGACGCTGCATTTGCAGGGATAATCAAAAAGCAAGTAAATAAATATATACTCAATCCAACCACTGAAACCATATTTAGTGTATTTCACCAAGCATGGCTGGATCAGTAATTGGGCAGGATTCATAATATTTAGCGGAATTGCAGAGCTCTGTATCAGATGCATGTGGCTCTGTGTGTCTCCCTTTCCTCATCAATCTGGTCCCTTTCAGCCCCCGCTAGGTTCACCCTGGGATAATTAGGCTTAAATGTTCCTCTCTGCCTCTGTAATGGCACTGCTCACCATTCTTGGACCATCCAGAGAGGGGTCCTGCCTCAGGCCCAGAGCAGCAGCAGTACTGGATGGAGACCGAGGGGCCTAGAGGGAGTTGTGCTCTTTCTTTCCCCATGTAGACTTCTGGTTGGTGATGAAGATGTAGGATTATTAGGGTCATAGGAAGTTGTGATTTGATTATGAACAGACAGTATGTTGCACTAACCATATCCTAAGGCATTTCAGGATATTACAGTAATGAGCAATGCAAATGTGTGGAGGAGAAGACATGTTGCTGTACGTACGTGTATTTCAAAGACAAAAAAGAGGGAAGAGCATGTAATCTTTACTTATTTTTTCTATTTTTACAGCACATCCACTCTCTTGACTCAGAGCTCCACGTTTGGAAGCGAGGTTATCATGGCTGTGCTTCAGCCTCAGCGCTGCAGAGCTGGATAATAATACCATCTGGCCATGTCACAGGGAACGTGGATTAGAGTGTTCCAAAGCCAGCAAAAGGAACCGTGAGGCCAACATGTTGTTTCCAGAGGTCGAGCACATTCTGTGTTCCTGCCCTCCTGCCCCTTCATCACTGGGACAGCAGCCCAATTCTACTCCCACCATCTCCAGCGGCCCGCAATTCAAGGAAAAGGCCTTTCAGAACATCTGTTACTGGACATATAGCATTCGACTTTCGGCCTTTACATGGCCAGGACAGTGTTTGATATGAATCGGGAATGTAAATTGGAGGAAGCCTCATGTTGGATAATAAAACAGTTTCTGACGGTTTTATTTATAGATGAAAACATGTATTGTATTATACAAATGTTTATTTACAGATCGGTTTTGCTTTTACCTGATGGTTGACTCTCATTCTCTTCCAATTCAAGTATTCTTTGTAACAAGTCAGTACTGGAAAGGTACCCCCAACTTGTAATGTTTTATTTTCTTCTAGCAAGGACAGCTATGAAGCTGTATCCAGCTTCCATCCATAATGTTTATTGGAAACGACACTGCAAATTAAATGGCCACATTACATAACCTATATTATAAGTAGGTTGCAACTTATTAATTCACCAATGTTGTTTTGCTGTGTAACAGCGCGTCTCCCGCTCCCCTCTCTCCCACCCAATCACAAGGTCACAGCAGCATATTACTTGTTTTACAAGAGCCACGACCACTTTGCTCGATTTCGTTTAGTGTCATTTATTCAGTTATTGAGAATAGTTTACTTGTGCTTCAGATATTTAATGGGACTTGTATCATTTTTAGCCTCCTGTAGCGGGTGGAAGGACTGGATTGCTTAATGTACCGAGAAGCACAAAAGTGTTTTGATAATGTTTAATTTAATTTGACCAGAAGGCCCCCAGCAGTAGTGTCTCTTCTCAATCTCTGCCAGCTCTCTTAGTTTCTGCTAAGACTGCAGCTATTACCATGTGGATACCTGAGCTGCAATACATTTGTATACTGAATTAGACTCTGGAGACAGTAATTGGTCATTGGATAGAAGATAAAGCATTTATGTGAGCCGTCCATCAATTGGTGTGCAATTTTATCATTAACAGCAACAAAGTTAGGCAAAAAATATGGGAAAATGTTCATTAGAGGTACAACTGTCATGACAAAAATGTACAAACAGCTCATCTGTCTCTGTCAGAGTAGCTTGGGCAAAAGGTGTGTTTTTTGTGCTCTGTCTGTGCTGAGGAGAGAGCAAGAGAGAGGGGAGGGGGGGAACAGAGAAAGAATAAGAGAGCAAAAGAGAGAGGGGGGATGGAGAAAGGATGAGAGAGAGAGAGGGGGGATGGAGAAAGGGTGAGAGAGAAAGAGAGGGGGGATGGAGAAAGGGTGAGAGAGAAAGAGAGGGGGGATGGAGAAAGGGTGAGTGAGAAAGACAGGGGGGATGGAGAAAGGATGAGAGAGAAAGAGAGGGGGGGATGGAGAAAGGATGAGAGAGAAAGAGAGGGGGGATGGAGAAAGGGTGAGTGAGAAAGAGAGAGAGGGGGAGGATGGAGAAAGGATGAGAGAGAAAGAGAGAGAGGGGGAGGATGGAGAAAGGATGAGAGAGAAAGAGAGAGAGGGGGAGGATGGAGAAAGGATGAGAGAGAAAGAGAAAGTACAGGGATCTATTGGGCAGAGGTGTTGAGATATGGAACCCATTACAGGGCTGGCAGCTCTGGCCAGGCTGAGGACACTGAGGTCACCACAGTGGGACTTGGCCACACAGGCACACTCTTCTAGCAAAAAACACAGGCAGTGTCCAGGTTTACTCCACACTCCTCCTCTGCATGTCTTCGTCTGTTATGTCTTTATGTATGTCCATGTGCATGGATATACATACATGTACATGGACATACAAATGTAAATTTAATGTAAATGTGCAGCAATAAAACATGATTCTGTATGTCCACGGTGACTTTGCTTTAGGGAGACTCAAGGTTTTATGAAATATTTAAAATAATCTGACCTTTGGTGTGTTTGCCTCCAACCACACTTACAAATACAGAAGAATGTTTGACGATGTACACATACTCTTAATCCTTGCTCTTATATGAGAGAAGCTCACCTTTCTCAAATGAGTAGTCTAATTTAGAGAATGGTGTCGGCTGAAGGGTTCATGTGCTATGGAATGGGATTAGGTCTTAGACGATGAAGAGGAGAGTGATTGGAACAGTGCTGCCTAGGAATACTACTATTGTGTGTCATTAGGATTGAGCTCAACCACACAAAGACAGTTAATTTATCTGACGTGCTCATGAGAAGATCCCCTTCTTTCCATGAACTGAGAGTAAGGCTGTGTCTGCGAAGACTCATGTCATTTTGACAGCATGTGAACGGCAGCCCATTAATTTTGGCAAGACTGTGCCGCTGACTGCACTGTCATAATGAACTAAACACTTTTGAGAACGCTAGCGAGCCACTGAAGTGTTAAACATGCGAGCACGCAATTAGTAGCAATGACGTTGAACTTAATTTAACCTGCAGGGAGAATGTTGTCCTTCCCGCGGGAAGGTTGGATGGATTGGAACAGCAGATAAACGTTAGGAAGCCGAAAGACTGACAAGCCGAATGAGATCTTGGTACGTGTCAATGAGGCCATGACGCAGAGCCCAAACACTTCTCTTAATGTATTCCATTCCTGCAGCTCCTCAAATGAAGATAGGCAGTGTGTTGGACAAGAAAAAAAAAAACAATACATAAAAACAGATAATGATATCTACAGACATCAGAGTGCCCTAAGCACAAAGAACGTCTGTTATTGTCCTCATATAACTGTCCTCATATAACTGTCCTCATATAAAGTGCCAGTCATCTGGTGGAGCAAAACTAGTCCAGTGGCTAAGCCCAAGGCAGGGGTGAAGGAGAGTACACAAGGATGAGGACCAATCAGAAGGATGCGATGAGAGAACAGGGGGAAGAAGCACTCCAATCAAGTAGGAGGGATAGGCACCAAGTAGAATGACATCTGTGATGAACAGTTCTTGAAACTATTGAGATGATGTCAGCAGAACGAGCATTCAAAGTGACATAACTGTTTTCTGATTTCTCTACAGCTGCATCAGTTATTCATAATTCCAAAACAGGAAATATGTTTTAGAAATATTACTGAAATTCTGTTTTAGGTACTTTGGCATGTTCATCAGAATTATAACCACACTACACTGAAATAATGAGTTCAACAAATAAAACATTTATATGCTGACACAAAACTGTAAGGAGCTGGATTGATAAAACTCACATCTCACCTGTGAAACCATTTCTGATTACATTGCAAATCTTTCAATTCCTTACAATCCATTGTGTCACACACTTTCCTAAACTACTGTATTTTTTACATACATATTCAGCACTTCTTGTGAATTGATTTGTCTTATTAATTGACTGAATCAAATTCATATGAAATCAAATCACATGAAATCCTGATCTGAATAAAACACTAATGGATTGAGTGAGTGAGGGTGAAAGTTGCAGCGTTTGTCCTTGAACCCAGTAACAATAGCTGGTAGTAGTGTGCCATGAGTCTCCAGGGGCGGGTAGGATTAATCTATCTGCCAATCACACAAGGTACCGGGCCTGCTCATTGGCCCCCAGAGTGTGTCATAATTAAGATGGTGTCGCAGTAAACCAAGAAGCATTTGGTGCATAACAAGACAATACTTCTAAAGTAATTACCATGGACACAACTGGTGTACCAATGTGCTTTTATGTAATTACCTAAGTGACATTTCTGCAAAGACTTGGCAAAGCAATTCTAGGAATAGATTTTAAGGGGTGTTTGGCTGTCACAAGTGCTCTCCTTACCCACGTTGTTCAAAATCACTCTCTTTCTAACAGTTTTAGCATCGATTCAGGACCTGCATGGTTTAAGTGTTCAATATATTGTACCGACATCTGTCTTATGTAGTATTTTCTGAAATTATTACAAATGAATTATATTTTTTAATGTGATGGCAGCAGGTTGGATGTGTATAAATGTGTCTGACTGTGGATGGATGTGGATGACTGTCTGGATGTGGATAGACGTAGGTTGTGTGGGTGTAGGTCAATGTACAGGGAACGGGTGCGGATGCACGTGGATGTGTGTGGATGTGGGGGTGTGGTGCCAGTTGGTATGTTGAGGAGCTATATTAGGGACTCAGGGTAATGTGCTTTCGTGACAGAGACTTGGCAGGGAAATGAGGCTACCTTCCTCTTGGGGTCCGGTCGGTTTTCAATGATAATTGAAAATAATGTAAAAATAGTTGTCTACAGCGAACCTGGGTGGACTCTCGGAGGACAAGGTCAAACCTTCGCCTTTTAGTTTAATTTCCGCATGATTAATTAGTGTGGAAAGTCTGGAAGTAAAATTGTTTTACAAGTTCTGGAGAACATTGTACCATGTAACTGAAACCTGTCATCAGAGGTGTGTCATGTGACCAGGTCTGGCCTGGAACTGAGAAACATCCCGGGACTTTGAAACGCAGACCGTCTCCCGACCATGTATTACTATTATATATATTTAATTTTGTTTTGCATTATGACGCGGCCAATCGGGAAATCTCCCGACTCTCCCGACGACCATTCCGACCCTGCATGTGAAACATAAAACATGTCCAGTATATAGTATGACACCTTGGATGTTGTTTTACAGCACATCATTTAGCAGTTTTCTTCCATGGTAATTGTAAGATTGATGGGGATCAGTGCTTCTGTTTCAAAAGAAGAGAGGCATGTTTTAATAACAGAGGGTTGCCACCAATCAGATGTCAAATTCCAACTAGATCAAGAGACATACTTTGTTGCTTTGGACACAAGCTTAGCACCAGTTTGACATATATGACACAAAAAATATGTATATAACATTGTCTTGACTAACAGACGGTTATAACACAGAATATTCACTTTATCTCACTAGGTAAATCTATAGAAATCTTTGAAAAGCCAATAATCGTTTTAGGAAGCCCAGACATGAAAAATAAATCGTACAAAGATTTTCCACTAATCTTGGGAATATGATTCTAATCATAAAGTTCAGTAGGATTACATTCACAAAGAACCAGATTACACAACAACATCATAAATCGTCTTAAGTAACTAACCATAATTCTATAGTAATCTAATAATTCTATCAGCACAAACAGTGGGATTAAGAAACCTTTAGACTAATCTAGCCTGTCTTGAATGCAAAGACATAACACCATGTGTTGTGTGTAAATGTCTGTAGTATGGTGACTGAACCCCAGTCTTCCCTTTTCCAGTCCCAGGGATCTACCACTCAACCAAAGAGGCACCACTGTGCGTTTGAGAAAAGTCTGTTTTCTCCCCCACAGACTTTCCCTTAACTCTCAAGTGTGAATCTCAGCCATGTCGGTTCAGGTGTGAAATCTCTGTCGGACCAGACATCCCCAGGAAGAGAACGCCAGCCTCAACATACAGTGAGTCTCAACAGGGAAAGCGCTGATAGAATTAAATAAAGAAATATTGCACTGAGTGGCTTAATCCTATCATTGATATCGGAGAGAAATATACCAGCATCAACAGGTCCTGCGGTTCCCAGTTAAACCTGGTGGAACAGGTGCCCACAGAGAGAGCACTGCTCTCTCAATTTCCTGCCGTGCCAAATGACGTTGTGTCCTTGGGCAAGGCACTTCACCCTACTTGCCTCTGGGGGAATGTCCCTGTACTTACTGTAAATCGCTCTGGATAAGAGCGTCTGCTAAATGACTAAATGTAAATGTATCACAGACGTGCCCTCTGGGACGAAGGAGGCTCATTAAAGCAGAAACATGTTTGAGTTTTTTTGTTTTTTTTTTACTTGCTTTTAATCTTTTGTCTTTTCCATCATATGAACGTTTCAGACATCCACGCATGTTCTATCTAATCCCACGATATGCTTTTTCTATGCTGTGAAAATTACAATAATGACCATTATGATGTTGATGGCACAGTTAGCCATGTGCACTACTGTCAAGGGCAAATTATCCATGTATTGTACAGAATGTACTGAAGAGGCTTCACACAGCGAGCTCATCTTGGTTCTGAGCCTCATTAAATCAGAATGCTTCCAGTGCCTCTGCAGGGGAGAGGAGGGCGTCACATCATCCAAAAACATGATAGCCACTGCAATGAGGCCATGACCAAAGCAATTGTGATTGTTTTGAAATGGCCTCCCCCACAGACAGAGCCGTTCCTCTGCTCGTGATGATGGCGTGTGCGGCTGCTGGATCAAGCTGACTCACTCCAGCACAGCCCAGCCATATTGCTGATGTGCAATAAAGTAGAGCTCTAATTGCCAATTAATCAGGAGTTCATCAGTGCTCATTAAGGTGCACTTAGGGAGGCCATTGGAAGGTTGTGTAAGCGTTATATGATGTTACGCAACAGCCTGGTTTACAAGGAGGTCATAACAGGTTATATCTTCATCTCCTCCACAAAGTCTGCAGTTTGGCAGGGAAATACTACATCAGCTGTTTGCCAACTGTACTTGGTGTGAGAAAGATGTAAACAGTGAGAGCAAAGAAGTGAAAGGAAGAAAATCAGAGAGACAGGTAGACTCTCATATTGAAAGCAATGTACGAAAGACCATGATGAAGGTATTCCGACAATGAAACAGTCTTCAACACCAAGTAAAGTGCACAACATAGATTCTTATTTTTCCTTGCCTACAGGATAACAAAAGTGTGCTTTTGTTGAAGAGCCTCGAATCGTCCTCTACACTGACACACAGAAAAGATCTACAAATCAGTTTTCTCTGAGACAGTTTTACTGCAGCAGTAACTCTCTCACACACACACACACATCAGCCATGCAACTCTGCCGCGGCGCCAGGGTTGCTAGGCAACACCTCTAGGCCGGCTCCCCTTGTAGCTGACCTGATTAGTTAATTGTGGAATGTAAACTGAGTGAACGGAGAGATCGTTAAAACAGGAACTGATTCGCAGGAGCTGGCAGGAAGCGTTGGAAACCAAGACAACTGGCTGGTTTGCTTGGAGGCCATGTGGGTCATCACAGGATCTGGTACAGTTTGCACCAAAAATCTCACAACATGTAGTATTTGGTTTTAGTTTTGGATGTTGTTACTGTCGTTACTGAGGAGTACTCCACACGTCGACAGGAACAAGGCTGGCATCTTCCGTGTTCTACACCACGGTTGTAACTAACTTGATTCACCTTATAAACCAAACAATTGATAGATTTATGTGTGCTAGGATAGGATTGAGTTATAGGAAAAGGTGTCCGATGACAGTCATTTGAATTCTATCAACAGCCAGTTGAGAGAACAATATGGTGAAGAATCATCAGTTCTAAAACTAAGCTGACGTGCGCCTGTGCCAAATGGAGATTACTCCATGACTTATAATGAATACAGATTCAATATAGAAGTATGTGGGGTGCAGATTTATTATGAGAAACATCCTGTGAAATGAATCTTGGGTCATTTGTCGTCAACAAGTCCTAGGAATGGATTTATCTCTGAACATCTTTTGTCAGGCGTTGCCATGCAAAGTCTCCCCGGCTCAGTCGGGTGATGCAGGCAGAAATAATCTAGTTAATTGCTTGGATGCAGATAATATGAAGTAGGAAATTTGAAGATTCCCAAGCTGTACTCAGTTAGCTAATTAGCCTTAGTTAACAGAGAGTTGCTTGCCTGTGACAGGGTGTAGTTTCCACAGGGACTGTCACAGGCATGTTCACTTTCTGCTGGGTGTCCTGCAGTATGTTGTTTTTAAGTCTAAGGACAACATTGGCTGCATTATCGGTGAATATTCGCCTATGCGAGAACCCTATTGACAGTCAAATCAATTATTTTGCCACTGTGGAAACATAGGAGGAGAAACTCTAACTTGGGCCAGAAAATGACCTTTGCCTGAGAGTCCTGGCGAGAAGTCATTGGTAACCCAATTAAAAGGAAATGTCACGCTGGTAATTATGCCTCACTATGTGAATCATTCTCAGAAGGGTGGCCGCCCAGATTGGATGGAGGGAGGTGACATTGAAGAGTCTCTCTCTCTCTCTCTCTCTCTCTCTCTCTCTCTCTCTCTCTCTCTCTCTCTCTCTCTCTCTCTCTCTCTCTCTCTCTCTCTCTCTCTCTCTCTCTCTCTCTCTCTCTCTCTCTCTCTCTCTCTCTCTCTCTCTCTCTCTCTCTCTCTCTCTCTCTCTCTCTCTCTCTCTCTCTCTCTCTCTCTCTCTCTCTCCCTTTACACTTTCTCTTTCTCTCACTCTACCTCCCTTCTGGTGATGAAAAAGGGAATGCTTGTCAGATAACCAGCAGCCCTCTCAGTGAAAGAAATAGATGATTCTTAATAAAGTTCTGACATTTGAATCTCAATTTAAATCTCAATACACCATTCCAAAGCCAAGAAAGGTCTTCATTCAGCAGCACACAATGTATGCTCTCACATCCATCCTGGCTCCGCGTCACCTTCGGAATCCACATCCTACAGACATCGTATCAACAAGTCCTTTCGTGCATTGATCTGGTGTATCCAACCCCAACTTTTAACCCTGCAGTGGCTAATCCAATGAGCAGAGTAAAGAGTATATCACAACCCGCTCACCATCACTCATCCTACAATCACTGCCTCGACAGCACAGGCTCAGTGACATGAACATGAAAGACTTCAACCTTTTCCTCTTGTTGCAGTGTGCATGAGAAGAGGCCAGATGGCCGCCCAGTCCCTCCTGCAGACCAGACGGGCAGTCTCAGCTCCGCGGCTGCACAGCTAGCCTGGCCTTTGTTCCAGAGCTAAGGCAGCTCCTGATGCCTCTTGTCTGGTGGGACGCTCACAGACGCTCATCTGACCTGGTGACCTGTTTCAGTCAGACTTCATAAACAAATGTTTGCAAACACAGACGTGTTTCACTGTAGCTTTGTTGTGAATGTTATCTGGACCTGATTTCTTGTCTGGAAACATTGACTGTCATGGAGACACAGCTGACATGATTACATAATATTTTGTTGTTCTTTTTAGGGGGCTAAAATGGCACTTCTTGACTGGAAAAATGGTGTTCTGAATTACCTACATGTACTAACTGTTCTGAGTAACGTTCTCTCTATCTTGATCTTAGTCAGCTTGAATTGGTAGACAGTTTGATCAGGTTGGAAGAAAAGTGGTTGTACAATCCTGCTCTATGCATCATCAAAGGATAACTCAAACAGTTTCTAAGCATACCCACTCTTCCCGGTAACATTTTGAAGGCTGGTTTTAGCAGTAATGGCAGTGTGAAAATCAGGGCCTTGCCTCAACACCATTATAGAATCTCATCAAAACCAGCGAAAGAAACAGTCCTTTTTCCAGACATCCACGATTCAGATTCACCTCCTATGTTCTTGCATCCAACTTCTGATTGGCTTATCTCCTTCGTTATAGAGAAAGCGGCATTAAACGTGTTGGCCAATCTCTTTCATGTATTGTTCCTATCTATAATTGCTTCTTTTCCTGAATATCATGAGGACAGACTCCCATGCCTGGTAAATGTTATAGGTCCTGAGTAGATAGAGGGAGCACTGGGGGAAAATGTCACTCTTTGAAAAATACAACAGGTTGACATTCTTCCTGTACAACAACAAGTATGTTGTCGGTTTCTCATTCAATTTTCCAAATTTCCTAAAAAACACATATGGTCTGGCTACAATAAGACATAACGAGAGAAGCCTGGATTGTGACAAGGCGAGGATAACTCCTCTCCCTGATCTCCCAGGTATTTCCATCAGTACCATGAAAACAGCTATGGTTGATTGCAGCCTGGTCCTGTGACAGATGCTGTTATAGGAACCTGGCAGAGCTTCAGAAGGTTGGATTAGAGTTAAGGACATTTGAAGCCTCCTTCTGTTTTAATTAGAGGATACCTCTAAAAAAAATAGAGAGAGATGCTTGGCCGTGACATTGCCATAGAGGGAGACTCCAAGGGGCAGATTAAGCCTGGGTTTGCAGGGTTTAATTCTCTCTGAACTACCGCAGGCCTCTCAGATACTTACTGTAAGAAGGGTTTAAGGGTTGGGGTTTACGCCTCCCTCTGATTGCTTTGATGTCTAAATGTGATTGCAGTAATGTGTAGATCATAGAGTATTTAGCATAGTGAGAGGGATTGTAGGCATGGAGGTAATATGTGGAATGTCCTACCTGTCACGTTATCCTACCTGTTGAGAGTGAATGATGTGTTCACTCACGGTGTGCTGTATCTTTAAGTAAAGCAATGATTGCTTTATTGTGTTCTCTTGAAGAAAACTGTATTGTGGAGAAATTACTGTGTAAGTGTAGAGCTAAGAGATGAGCTTTCTTAAATTGTCCACAACAAAAAAAAACATGCCGAAACTCCATGATTCGTAATATGGTAGAGGTCGCTCATTTGCAGTACATGTCCACAAATAGTTCTGGCCAAATTGTGTTCATAGCCTCTGTAATTGTCCTTGTTTGTAGGGAAAGACCAGCCTCACCCATGTGCGCTCCACTTGCTCTTCCGCTGTCTGCTCTCGTCTGTGAGAGAGAGAGAGAGAGACAGAGAGAGAGAGAGAGAGAGAGACAAAGCCTGAGAGAGAGAGAGAGAGAGAGAGAGAGAGAGAGAGAGAGAGAGAGAGAGAGAGAGAGAGAGAGAGAGAGAGAGAGAGAGAGAGAGAGAGAGAGAGAGAGAGAGAGAGAGAGAGAGAGAGAGAGAGAGAGAGAGAGAGAGAGAGAGAGAGAGAGAGAGAGAGAGAGAGAGAGAGAGAGAGAGAGAGAGAGAGAGAGACCAGGCCAATTTTGTGTCTCCCTGGAAGCTGAAGAAAGGCCCTGCAGCTGATGTCTACTGGTTGGCTCAGAGGGGAGTGTGTCTAAACCAGTCACACGAGACCCAAGATGAGGCTGGAGTTACTGTCACATTGTATTTTCTGACGGAGACATTATATTTCTGACATCTATGGTAGCTCCTTTAAATAATGTCCCATCCCTTCATTCAAATCGCTCCAATCTTTATTTGAAGACAATATATGTCCCACTTTGCCTTGCATGCAGCCTAGAGAATCTTTTCCCTCCATGGTCACTGAGGACTTGGCCTATTCACTGACCTCCCACTGTTTCAACCTATTACCTGCCACAAGCCATGTAGCATTTACCCAGCAGAAATAAAAATGCAGGGACACACTCTTCCATAATTTATCAGAGAAATTAAACAGTGTTTATTTTGGCTTAAACTGTGGCTGCGCGAGTCTCCTGTGCTATTCATTAGCATTGGCAATTTCCTTTGTGCAGATGGGGAAAGCAGGCTGATTGAATTCCAAATTAAAAATTAAAGAATTGCGAGAGCAGAGCAAACGAACAGTCCGCTGGCTGTAGCTGCTGATAAGGTGTCAAGAAAGGTATGAGAAATGCTGTGTGGATGAAGGCGGAAAACAGTCCCTACCTGAATATGAGACACAAGCTGTACTGGCTACCTGTATTTTCATATCACTGCAAGCTTAAGGTGGTGGACCTTAAATCATAATGTATATTCTATGACTTGTTCTTGACCATCAACATGCAGTCAACCTGTAATTTCCTGCAATATTTCATTTTTCATTGCTGCATGAATAAAACATTTCTGAATCGGGACCGAAAGATAGCACTGTGTGTCAATTGTGTCATAGAAATGTATAAGCTACAGTCTTTAACATTAATCAGGAGACTTCAGAAAAGTGTTTCTTTTGGTATTTCTTACAGTACCCTGGATGTAATGTAATGTAAATGTAAGGATGGATGTGTGAATTGCACAGATCCACCAAAGATGTATTCAAATCTAGATAGCTAGATGCTAATAGATACTGGCATTTTGGCTCATCTAGTCTGGGTACCACTGACAGAACATGGCAAGAGACCAATAGATGCAAGACTTTTATCATCAGAAATGGAACTACGGAACTTGGATTCACCAGATTGAATAACAGAATCCCTGCCGATTGTTGTCCCCTTCTAATGTTACAAACAGACAGAGGCTGAGAGCTCATTTTACTGCTGCTGTGCAGTGCATTTTTCGAGGTAATAGTGTTGAGCACGTCATCTCCTCTTGTCAAGTGTTTGGGATTCATCCATTCATTTGTAAGGGATTTGTGTGTCTAGTCTACTGGTCTTCTTACCAGTGCCCCATTAGCACATCAGCAGGACTCAAATCACCCACCGTCTCACTCTCAGTGGTGGATCTGGGATAAGTAGTTCCAGTACTGTGCGCCTCATGGATTATGATGATGATGTCATCTCCCGGCTAATAGAACCTAGTCTAATGAAGCCGAAGCACATGATGATTTATGATGTCAAAGGTAAATTCATTTTCCGAAAGAAAAATACACACTCCCCGACAAGGCCCCCTGTCAACTCTGCGACACTCCTCTGAGCTGAGAATTAATATTAGGATTGAGAAAGAGCATGGATGGTGCTAGGCCTGATTAATAAGAGTTCTGTCTCTGAGTGTCACTGAACGCTAAGCTAATTACAGCCCCGAACGCAGAGGTCAAACACAACACTCTTGGAAGCACTGCTGAATGCAAATCCTAAAAGCTTTGTGCAGGACATCAGAGGGATTTAAATACAAAATATTTTTAAAATGAAAGGGCCAATGGGCTATCAAACTCAGACGAACAATTTGTATTATTGTTGAAGAGGTCTAATGTCATTAATGTATTCGGGTATAGGGTTGGGGCTAGGCCTGTGTCCACGTAGAAGTCGAGAGCAGTAGGGTGATTAAACTCATCCCCCCAAAATTATACAAAACTGTGTGAATGCTTTCTTATGTCATGGTTTAAAAAGATAGGAGAAAAGAAGAAGGGAGGGGAAGGGAAAGATAGGAGAGTAGAAGAGAGAGGGGATAAGATGAGAGGAGGGCAGGGGAGGGGAGGGGAAAGGAGGGGAGGGGAAAGGAAAGGAGGGGAAAGGAAAGGAGGGGAGGGAGGAGAAGAGGGGAGGGAGGAGAAGAGGGGAGAGGAGAGGAGAAGAGGGGAGAGGAGAGGAGGGGAGAAGAGGGGAGAGGAGAGGAGGGGCGTGGAGGCGATGGGAAGGCAGGGGAAAGAAGCATGCATTTTTAGATTTCTACAAATCCTAAGTGGCACTACAGTACCTACTGTAGGAATTGCAAAATAAGTGCACATTCGTCAAATGAGATCCCTGACTGTTATGGAGGCAAGGCGCTTCATGTCCCCAGTGAGACTGTGCCTGGCAGTAAAGACATTTTCAATAGGCTCTAATGCGTTTTGCTGTCTCATAACGTTTAGATTTGATGCCAGGAAGCCCGCTGAAGGGCAGGTATGGGCTCTCCCCCCACGGCACCACATCTCTCCCTCTCCCTCTCCCTCTCCCTCTCCCTCTCCCTCTCTCTCTCCCACTCCTTCCGTCTGTCTCTCCCTTCTCTAGTCATCTCTCTCTCTCTGCCTCCCTCATTCCCTCCTTCCCTCTCACCTCTGTCTGTCAAATCTCACAAATGTGATATTTCCTTTTTCCACACAGCTCTTTCTCTGGTCAGTTCTGCCTTGTAGAGGCGAACGCTACTCACCCAGCACCAAGCCGTGTCTCTCCAGCACAGGAGGCATGTCTTCAATAAGCGGCTTTCATCACCTGTGGCGATCAACCTTTACTGCGTTGTTTCATTTAATTGAAGTCATTTTAATTAGGTTTCATTTAATTGGACGTTGCTCCTGTTTTTGGCCCGAGGGCGTTGTGCTTGTTCCATATGAGACAGGATGACTCTCATGTCTCGCTAATGGTGATGGTGGGGTTGGGAAATTGCGTAGGAAAAGGGCAGGTGACAATCAACACATTGTTGGAGTTATGACCTTTTACAGGTTATCACAGTTTGGGACAATGCATGCAGTATTATAGGAACACTATTCTATGCTCCTGTACAGAAACACACTCACACACACACACACACACACACACACACACACAACACATACACAAATTACATACACACACATGCGCACAGAGATATAAACACACACAGAGCCTTTGAGCCTTTCATTTCGAAGGAGTGCCTGTCTGAGACGACAGGAGGACGAGGAGGTGGTCGTGGTGGAGGAAGAGGAGGAGCTGGAAGAAGAGGAGGAGGAGGTGGAGCTGGAGGAGGTGGTGGTGGAGGAGGTGAAGGTGGTGAAGGAGGAGGAGGAGATACAACCACACACACATTATACACAAATTATATATATATATATATATATATATATATATATATATATATTATACACACATGTTTAGATGACAGATCTAAGATTTTCAAGTTTTCCATAGGTATGCTCTCACACAATCCCCCGTCTTCAACTTGTGTAAACATACTATCTGTGTGATTGTGCGTGTGCGAGCGTACATTTGAAAGTGTGTGGAAACTCTCAATATTCTGAACACAATTAGCAGTCGGGCAGGGCAAATTGAGCTGATCATCTTTGATTAAGTCAGGACCTCAGGCTCCTGATAGGCAGACTACAAAGGTCATTCAATGTAATCTGATTGGTCACTTCCCTGTAATATGTCTGGATATGGTGCAATGCTGGAATCCTAAACAGATCGAAATAACTTCTGAGTTAAAGATCGAAAATCAGATAGGCCTTTCTCATTAAAATAATTTCTGTCTCGAAGATTTAGTGAGTCATGTCTGATCTTGCGTTGGCATTTTGTGTTTTGTTTAGATAGTAAATAAATACACAGAACTATAAACTGCATATTAATGAATGAAGAGAAAGTACAGAAAGTGCTCTTACATAAACCATACTTTGTTACACTAAAGCTGTTCAGAAGTTACAACATTAGCATGTTGTTCTCATATCTTAAACTACGGCTAAGGTCAATAATTTCCAGAATTTCCCCATTGTGGGACGAATAAAGGTATATATTATCTTGTGAAACTGAAATGTGAGGACATGTGTAGGTGTGGAAAACAGCTGTCTCTGACAATCAACAAGGAGTCTGAAGTTCAAGGGATAGCTCAATTCTTGTTAGATTTCTTTGATCTGTAAATGTAAATGTTCAAGTAATTGTTAAAAACAAAACCCTTCTGAGTTTTATATGTATGCCATCAAGCTCAAAAGAGTTGTCCGCTTTTGTGGTGCTTCAGAACAATCCCAGGTTTCCAGTTATCTAATGAACCTTCCTCCATTTAAGTAATTTGTCCAAATTTGTTTTACAAACATGAATAATTCATTCAAGATGCGGTAAGTGTGCCTCACAACATCATTGTTCACAAAGCTTCTAACCAAAGACTCTTCTAGAGAGATATCAAAGACTAGTCTGTAGATTCACAGAAACATAATTTAAATATAAGCTTTTAATCTGAAGAGAAATGACCCAGAGGAAGGGGCTGTCTTCGCTTGTCGTTTCATCAAAACGGAATCTCCTCGGTAATGTAGGCGGCTATAAATAAACATGACAAATGTGTCACAGATATGAGTGGACAGACAAACAGAGGAGTGGATTGTATCTACACGCCCGAGCGGGACAGAAAAGCTCCGATGCGCTCTATGACAGTGAGGTGTTGAAGGCTGAGATGAGGTTTTCCTTGGCTCACAGTACATCTGGTTTCACATTACACTTCACATGTTCCCTTAGTGCGGATGGCCTATTGTGGGAGAGAAAGGGATTTTCAAGATTGCGAGTAACGCTTATTGGAAACTCGATAGCATTGTGTTGGAGGAGACCTGTGAAGCATGCCAGGTGATCTGGAGGTGTAATGGAAAGCCAGGGACTTCCGCTTCCAGAAGGTTCATGCTCTGCTTCATGTTGTGTTGTTCTGGTGTAGGCGACTAAGATTCCATTCTGGAAGAGAAAGAATTGGAGTCTTGTAACAAAAGCACATTTACTTTAGAACACTTTAAAGAGATTGAAATTTGTAATCTGTATTTATTAGATCTCACTGTTTTCTCTGAAAAATAGTGCTGCATCGCAATCTTGCATTGGTGAATCCTTTCTTTTGTCAACCCTGGGCACAGAAAATAAACAAGAACCCTACATATACCGCGGCCTGCAAATGGCAGGTTTTCAACAGATGTACAGTACGAGACAAAGGCACACATAAATAAGAAACACCTTTCAAAATTCCCCAAAATAAAAAATCTCTGTCCACTGAGAGCTTGTAACAATGCTCCACCTCTCACTAGAATACAAATAAGCAACCGCCGAAGCCAACAAACAGAGAAGGTTTGAAGGACACTGATCTCTGATCTCAGAGTTAAAACAGAGGCTTTTCCCAGCACACAGTGTCTGGTGTCATAGCCAGCCTAAGAGACCCTGAGGTAGAGATTGCGTTTGGGGCCTGAGGTCTCCCAGTTACTGAGTCCTGGCTCCATATTTCAGACTCGCTGAGTGAGGTCAATGAAGCACTAGACGTGAATACGGTAGCAGAAAAAGAGCAGAGAGACAGGCAGAGACAGAGACATAGCACAGTACTGGGAAGGAAACTCAGGAATGTGGCTCGCATTTCTTTCTCCTCAAGGATTTGAACTTACACACGTATACACACACACAGAGAAATGGATGAAAGCCCCACTACACCGACATTGACAGAGCTAAATTACCCTGGCCTTCTGTTATTTGACAAGTGTTGGGAATGCTCCCCATTTGCAGAATTTCACAGCACAGATATACTGTAGACAACTAAAAGGAATTCATATCCAACCCTTGTGTGTATGTGTGTGCTTGTGCATGCGTGTCTGTGTGTGTGTGTGTGTGTGTGTGTTTGAATACCATCCAGACTCAAGTTTTTAACCATGCCCTAGCTGCTCACTTCTATTGTTACAGAGGTCGATACACCTGTGGAATCTGATGAATATGAAGTCATAAGTGGTCTTCTTTTCCACTGATATGTCGTGTTCAAGGACACTAGCCAGCATTCCTCCAGCTACTATGACCAACAGTGAAATGTGAGCGCCACCTTACTTTGTACCTCGTTATCTTTCTCCCTGTCTCGTCCCCAGTATTGATAATTGCTTTATATCCCCCTGCCCCCATGTGAATCAGACCCTATCTAAGTATTTTGAATAACGCAATATGGGTGGGAGGATGGTGGTGGTGGGGGGGGGGGATGAGAGAGTAAGATAGCATCTCTCTCTCTCTCTCTCGCCCAATCACATGGCAGCCCTTGGCCAAGGCAATGTGTTTGGTATTCCAAATATAGTGCAGATTAAACTTCATACCAAACCACAAAGGACGCTGTACCCAAATTGTCTAGCTCCATTGTGGATGTGTGTGTGGGTGTAACTGTGTGTGTGGGTGTAACTGTGTGTGTGGGTGTGCGCGTGTATTGGAGTACGTCATGATATAACCGTATCACAATGTCCAGAGAGCAGGGAAGCTAATAAATTTATACAAAGGACTCTACTGTGCTTGGCTCAGATTTGCTCTTCTCTTCTGCACTGGGAGAGACCGACTGTGATTGTGTACCATGAATGAAGGTGTGTGTCAACCAATCGTAACACCGAGACATCCATGCCACCAGTGGAAATATTGTGTGTGTGTGCCTGCAGTGTGTGTGTGTGTTTGTGTGCCTGCAGTGTGTTTGTGTGCCTGCAGTGTGTGTGCGTGTGTGTGTGCCTGCAGTGTGTGTACGTATGAGTGTGTGAGTGGATCTCAGTAGAAGAGTGTGTCAAGATTGCCAGACTGTGGGTCCTTCCTGTGAGCTGTCATGTGGGTTTCAGTTCACCTCCGTTTTGAATTAAAACCATATTTATTAGCTTCTTGTCCTCGAGTGTCTTGATGAACGACGTGTCGAGGGATGGATGTCTGTCGCCATCAGGGTTCCTCTCCCCCCATCAACGCCCACACTCCCCAATCATACCGTAACAATAGACGTTTCGGTCTTATCATTTTATTTGCTGCAATATGTGCAGACAGAGAGTAATTTGTTCAGGGTTATAAGCTAATTAGCAGACACCTTATGGTTCCTGTAGGCTAGAGCTTATGTTGTTCCTGGATGTGTGTCTAGGGGGAGTTATGGGAAGTGAAAAGAAATAGAAGAATTTGTGTACCACTTCATCAACAGGCTATTCATCCAGGACCGAAATCTCATCCGACGTAACGGTATTTACAGATGAAACGAGACATCCTCATTTGGCATCACTTGATTTGAACGTACATTCACGTGAATGTAAATCGTTCGTTGTATATGATTAGCAGGATGGAGATGCATGGCAGCATCTCTCCCCTGTCCCCTTTCTCCAGCGGGAACCCTTCATCATCGGCTCTCCTGAGGTCTAAAGCCTGACCCCCCCCCCCCTGCAGACTGGGTCAGAGGTCAGCCTGACCCCCCCCCCCCTGCAGACTGGGTCAGAGGTCAGCCTGACCCCCCCCCCCCTGCAGACTGGGTCAGAGGTCAGCCTGACCCCCCCCCCCTGCAGACTGGGTCAGAGGTCACTTCACCGACGGCCACATCTTAGACAGCCAGGTGTGCCTCCCCTGACCTCTGACTCAATCTGATGTGACCCTGCGCTACCCTCCGCCGTCAGCCTTCCCCCCCCCCCCCCCCTCCTCACCCTCCTCTCATGTCTCAGGCACCATCAAGTCCCACGACAGCATACAGCATTTCCTCAAGACTCCCAGGCCCCCTGGGAGTGGTGCATTTGTGTGTGAGTGTTGTGTGTGTGTGTTGTATATGTGTGGGGGGGTGTTCATGTGTGTGCATGTGATAAATGGCACCACCCACACACAGCCAGATGTTTATGTACTAGAGTACATTCGAGCACGAACACATAATCCCTGCATGAGTGTTAACTATAGATTCCACTGTTCACAGCATCCTGCTTTAGAACATCACAACAATGCACAGATGGAACTCCACGATAAAGCCTTATCTTTCCATTCTATTCTGTGTTTGAGGGATATGAATAAATCTATCCATTCCTTAGAGTATATGGGATGTGGAGTCCTTGTGGTTTGCTCTGTGGAGCCCCTCCAACTTTGTTTACATATTTACAAGGCTCTCATTAAGAGTCAGCGTTCAAAGCTTCTTCCTCTCATTCCGTCTGCAGTCCATCAACGCTTGACCCAGCGAAGCCCTGCCCCCTAGTGGTTGAACTGAATTACGCACCACTGCATGTTGGAGTGCCAGTCCAAGGACAGAGGAAGGCACCAGAAGAGGTGCTGAATAACAGTGTGATGCCATAACTATAGACTGATGAATGTTTGCTCTACTCAGAAGACCACACTGATTGACTCACTCACACATGAAAGGCCCTGGCTTTCACACACAGCCAACCTTGCCTCCCTTTCAGCTCTCAGAGGAATATTTCAAATGAATTCTGGGTAGCTGTAATCCTAAATGGCTTCTAGCTAAAAGCACACCTTAATTGCTAGCAGTTGGAATGGAATTTGTGGAGCTTAAGAGTCGCTGGTGTGTGGTGGTTTACCCAACCATGGTGTCAGGATTACTCAGCACAGCCAGAATCATACATATGGAAATTCCATCACCTCATGATCCCCACATTGAAAGAATCCGAGAAAGAAACTAGCATAGTGAAATACCCACCATGCTGTCCTATTTCTCCACTCGGCTGGATTGAGGGCAGGGAGAGGGAGAAAGGGGAGCATCCTGTATTTATCTACGTATCCCCCCCACTGAGAGAGGTGGGCTTGGAGCAGAGCTTGTACCCGTTGGTTTACAGATGCTTCAGAGTCCTGTTCAAAGGGCCCCTCTGCCGAATTGACTCCTCGCGCGCTGATTGGTACGCCGCTCGGTAAATATTTGATGGCGCGTCCTCTTCGTGTCTGAGAGCCTGGTATCATCTTCCCACAGTTGTTTTTAGGTCAGACTGAGACATTGCCTGGGCTGCTGTTTTACAGAACGGGACTGGGGGGGAGGGAGGGTTGTTTGAAATGTGCCCCAGTTCAGAGGAAGGCTTTGACTTTGTGTAAAGTGTGTCAAAAGCTGGTTGAGGGATGGAGCGAGCGAGCGAGCGAGGGCCCCCTGCCTCTGACGCTTTGCTCCTGTGGAGCTCTCTCTCTTCCTCTCTCTCTCTTCCTCTCTCTCTCTTCCTCTCTCTCTCTCTTCCTCTCTCTCTCTTCCTCTCTCTCTCTTCCTCTCTCTCTCTTCCTCTCTCTCTCATCCCCCCCTCTCTCTTTCTTCCCCCCCTCTCTCTCTGTCTCTCTCTCTCGCCCTCTTTCCTTCCTTCTTTCTTCTCATATGAGCCTTTCATCCACAGTGAACCGTACTGTAGAAAAGAGCAGCCAAGGCAACACCCCTAGAGAGTGAGGAGATGTGTTGTTGACACACTGACTTCTGTGTGCTTCTATGACTGGGTGCCCACCTGTAGGTGAGGGGGTGAGGTGAGGGGGTGAGGTGAAGGGGGTGAGGTGAGATGAGGTGAAGGGGGTGAGGTGAAGGGGGTGAGGTGAGGGGGTGAGGTGAAGGGGGTGAGGTGAAGGGGGTGAGGTGAGGTGAGGTGAAGGGGGTGAGGTGAAGGGGGTGAGGTGAGGGAGTGAGGTGAGGGGGTGAGGTGAAGGTGGTGAGGTGAGGGGGTGAGGTGAAGGGGGTGAGGTGAAGGGGGTGAGGTGAGGGAGTGAGGTGAGGGGGTGAGGTGAAGGGGGTGAGGTGAGGGAGTGAGGTGAGGGGGTGAGGTGAAGGGGGTGAGGTGAGGGAGTGAGGTGAGGTGAAGGGGGTGAGGTGAGGGGGTGAGGTGAAGTGAGGGGGTGAGGTGAGGTGAGGTGGACACTGCACCCAGTGTGAGGCGTGGCCAGGATTGTTAGTGTTGAGGGGGTGGGGGAGAAGCTATCTACAACAGGATGGTTGGTTGGGGACCCAGTTAATAGGAAATCGTTATGTAAATCCAATCTAATTCAAATGAGACCCACAGTACTGTAGTCTTAGACACACACAGGGAGGCCTGTGGTAAATCATATTAGAACTGCAGCTCATTGGCATCACCAGTGTTTTTATTCAGGAAGGATATTAGATGCCGTCTTTCAATACATATTCATACTATTAACATGGGTGTTTGAGGACAGATGTTGTCTGTGTTAAATGTCATGAGGCCTGAATCTAGGCCATGTACTTGGGCCAGTATAAATAATTTGTTTTCTTTTAGCAGTAGAATCAATGCAGGATCCAGTCAGAAGGCTAATCAAATTCACCTCTTGGATTATTTCCAAATACTCTAAGGGGTTTGATCAATGTATTTGATGTGTTTGATGTCGGTTATTATGCAATATTTGAAATTGATGTGTCAAATGACTTGACGGAATTGACCGAGAACCCCGCTCCTGTGGAGCTCAGAGGAGAATAAACAGCCACTAAGCTCTGGGTAATTCCTCTGACTGGTGTTATTATCCCGCTGGTTAAGAAGGGAGCTACGCAATAATAATGACTGGCATTTCTCTCCATCTGCACGAGCCGCGTTGAGACGAGCAGAGTCAAATCAAACACGCGGCGCGTCAAATCACTCCAATCAGCAACACACCCGACAGCCTATTAAACCTCTTATTATACCACCACACCTGGCTTAGTGTCAGATCAGACACACAGACAGCCTGTCTCAACCCTACCCACAGTGTCCAAATACTGGAGGTACGTTTGTTTTCATCTAGGCTATTGGGTCTGCTCCATGGCCTGAATCAAGCGCACCCACCGACTGATACAATAGCTGTGATCTGGGACAAGGGTCTGTTATCTGATAATTGTGTTGGTTTAACCCCCTGCAGAAGCTGAGTGGTTAACTATGCTAGAAACGACCTGTATGCGGAGGGGCACATTGAGATCATAGTGACCCCCCCCCCCCCCCAACCCCCCCACCACCCCTCTCAGGAGGTGTTGTGTTCCCCTGCATCACACCACACCACCAGCTGCTACTGAGCTATTCTGGACCCGGGAACAAGACCAGGAACAATAGCAGGCATACCTGCCTGACCTGTGTCCTGTTTGTGCTCGTCGATACAGAAGGGAGTGGGGTTGAGGGACGAAATGTGTATGTGTGTGGATATAGTTGTGCCTTTGTTTGTTGGTACATGCCCTCTAACGTTCTATTGTGGGCGGAGTGAGGTCAGCAAGGCTTAGGACACAAAGTTCCAGTCCTGTAGGCTCTGGTCTGGCAACACACACACACACACACACACACACAGAGTTGATGGATTTGTGCTTTCGTGGGACTACAGAGTAAATGCACATAAGCACACACCCACACACGTCATCTTCACCTGTAATTAGCCCCTCATCGCTGCTCTGGTCTGATCTCATCCAAGGGCCTGAGGCACCGGTGAATCACAGCGGCGGACAGCCTCGTAAAACGCTCCATTAAGCAGTTATGAGTCTTTATGAGCCTCCACCTGACCAGCCGAGCTGTGTTGTCTTTGGAGGGGTCATCACCGGAGCAGCTATGAGCGTCCTCCAGCAGGACGGCCCCTGGAATGACTGCTGGGACTTCCCACCAAACAGGACCCCCACTCGCAGACACACAAGGTCCTCGAGGCCGAAAGAACATGGAGGACATCTCTGCGAAGGGAGGAGCTGGGGAGAGAAATGGATGGCTCCAGATGCTTAGAATGACCTCTTGAAGAGGTCTCTCTCAAACCAGGTTCATCTTCCACAGCACAGCGTCTGCTCCATCAGTTTGTGTGTTCGTGGAGTGATGTAGAGGGGTCTGGAGTGTTCCTGTGAGGGAGTTTGGAACAGGGGTCGGACCAGGGTTGAACAGGAGAGAACAGGACAGGTGTTTTCTATGGCACAGGTAGGTCAGAGCGGAGGTAGGACATTGATAGGACACGAGTAGGTCATGGGTAGGACAGCTCAGGAATAGGGGAGATGCCTTGAACTTGGCGTGCCTGTGATGCTCTCTCATGTGACCAATGTGGAGCCGAGAGGCGTTGCATCCGAAGGGACTATTTTAGCCAGCCCTGCTCTCAGAGGGGGAACACAACCCATAAATCAATCATTCATATTCACAAACAGCTTTCTGCCATCCAACATCACGGCAAAGCTCATACTGGTTTCTTTCTCTACAGGTAAGTGATCCGATTGTGTAGGGTAGATACAAACTCTGTATAATGTAAGGGTTCTGACAGAATGTTTGTTGTGATAAGAGTGATCAGTAAATAGCCATGTAAGAATGTTTAGTTTTTGTTTGACACTTGTTCTATTGTTAACAAGAGGGTTCTGTACCTGATGCTTTCAAGTCATCATTCTCAAAGTTTACGATCAGTGTGTGTGTGTGTGTGTGTGTGTGTGTGTGTGTGTGTGTATGTGTATGTGTGTAACCTCATTCTAACTTGCAAGGCTGATGTGTTGGAGGTCATAGCCCATATCTTCCTTACAATCTTGACATTTCCAACCAAAACTGAATTTATAATTTGTATTTTATTCTATTAGAATATTGTATTTGAATAATGTAAGAATGTTGGAGCACAACATTGAGTGTATTTATGTGTGTGTATGTGTGTTTCCATTTATGTCTGCCTCACACCAACACATGTAAGCCCTCCAGAAATGTGACTGTATGTGTGTGTGTGTGTGTGTGTGTGTGTGTGTGTGCACGCGCTCAGGTTATGCATTTGTGTGTGTGTGTGTTAACAGAGAGCTAATAAGGCCTACTGAAGTGTGTCACAGTGAAGGTCACCAGTTCGATCCTTCTGTGTAATGTCAGAGAGCTGACATTAAGGCAGGCAGGCGTTTCCTCAGTAGGATAGCAGCGCCTTGGGAGATGATGCCCCGCAGCACCTGTGTGGTGGCACTTAGCTTACAGGGTGTAGGAGCATACGGGGGGTGAGAGATGGCTAGGTGAAACGTACGGGAGTGGGGGAATGGGGGGGGGGGGGGGGGGGAGGGGGACCGGCTGTAATCGAAGGATCTTCTTTGAAGCCTTTGTCCTCCTCACCTCTTGTACCATCAGACGATTCCATACAAGGACCCTATTAACGTGTGAGTGACCTCCTCACCTCACCCCCCCCCCTCCATCACCCTTCACCCCCCCCCCCCCCCCTGGTTCTCTCAGACAGGCTATGATGAGTCACACCAGGGCATCCAACCAAATCCCCAGGTCAACAGACCTGGCTACTGTTGTCGGCAAAGCTACTGTGGCCCAACTCTGAGCTGTCGACTCGATGACTGGACACAGTAGACTGACAGACTGGCATACTACAGACGGACAGAGAAAGAGAGAGAGAGAGAGAGGGGAAGATAGAAAGAGAGAGAGAGAGAGAGAGGGGAAGATAGAAAGAGAAAGAGAGAGGGGAAGATAGAAAGAGAGAGAGAGAGAGAGAGGGGAAGATAGAAAGAGAGAGAGAGAGAGAGAGAGAGGGGAAGATAGAAAGAGAGAGAGAGAGAGGGGAAGATAGAAAGAGAGAGAGAGAGAGGGGAAGATAGAAAGAGAGAGAGAGAGAGAGGGGAAGATAGAAAGAGAGAGAGAGAGAGAGGGAAGATAGAAAGAGAAAAAATTGAGAAAAAGAGACAGGGTGAAGGGTAAGAGACAGACAGCTTAAAGCGAGAGAAAAATAAAAATCACAGGGCCTCGCTACAATTACAGCCAGATAATCATCCAGGCTGCAGTCCAATAGCTGCAGCTATGAGTGTGATTTGTGTTCAATTACATCGGCTCGTAATGTTTATGGGTGCAGGACAGGGATGGCGCTAACCTATTGGATTCCTTTTACAGTATATGAGAGAATCATTGCTGAATGTAATATTGCTACCTGTGTGAAAAATGATCCAGTAGATAGGTTTTATGTGACCTTAAGGAAGGTGTCATTTGCTACACCCTCACGTCATATCCTAAAGGCACAACACGTGAATTTACATCATATCATTATCATGTGTCACAGTATCTCACACATTCCTGTTTCAGTCTGTGACGGTTATATGACGTGATCATGGGGATTGTGTTGTGTTGTGTCTGCCACGTGGTGCCCTCTGTAGGGGGGCACTGCCAGCTTGGCTCTGCAGCCTACTGGCTCCAGGCTTCTAACAAACACTGACCTCAACTATGTTGGCACTCCACCAGGGACTCTAGCCCAGCACAGCCATGTCTGAAGGGTAAGTCTCTCCACTGTCAATCAGCAGGAATTATTTTATTTTCACCCTGTGATGGAACAAAATAACCACCTCTATTTTTTTGGCTTGTTTGTCTGTCTTCTTTTTTTTGTCTTTGTCCTCTGGACGTCATTTGTTTTCTGATTTCCTTCACGCTTGGCGCAGACCGGTGAGTGTTTTGAAGATATGGATCCACATATCTATGCCCTGTTGTTGTTTGCCTGTGAAATAACAAAACAGGCACCTTAAAAGGAACAATTAAACTTACCAAAATTGCTCCTTAAATTTAAGTAACAGTGGAATGGCCCATGAATAAACATTTTTAATTTTAGCCATAAAAAACTGCCCACTGTGCACCATGCCTGTCTAATTACCCTAACAACCTGCCAACAACTAAAAGTGCTACATTTAGAAATCAAACATTTACTGGCAATTTCAGAACACCAATGGGTATTGTGTAACCACTGCCCTGGTCAGGAGTTAATCCACTGCATAATGAAGAGTACTTGTACTGTACTCCACTTAGGTTAGAATAGGTTATAGGGTTGACATAGGTTTTATGTGCATTAAGGGTTAGTATAGTGTAATATTTATTGTTATCTGTAATTTAGGAAGTTTTAGTATTAGGGTTGAATCTGTATATTTAGGAAGTTTCACTTATTTAAGCTCAGCATATATGTAAATAATGTTCTGTGTACTTATATCTTATGTTATGCCAGGTGTATATAGCACATACACAGAACAACACAAGGTCGGACTGGGCACTGAAATTCTTAAGACAAGACAACGCAAGCACCTGGCATAACATAACATATAAGTACACAGAACATACTTTATATAGAAAATAAAAGACTTGACCTTGAGAGGCCCGTCCAATAAAATCACACTGCACTCAACTCCACACGACCACTAAGCCGCAGGGCAGCCCCGGCCTCCACAGCCCAGGCCTCCACAGCCCCACAGGGCCTCCACAGCCCAGGCCTCCACAGCCCCACAGGGCCTCCACAGCCCCACAGGGCCTCCACAGCCCCACAGGGCCTCCACAGCCCAGGCCTCCACAGCCCCACAGGGCCTCCACAGCCCCACAGGGCCTCCACAGCCCCACAGGGCCTCCACAGCCCCACAGGGCCTCCACAGCCCCACAGGGCCTCCACAGCCCCACAGGGCCTCCACAGCCCCACAGGGCCTCCACAGCCCCGGCCTCCACAGCCCCACAGGGCCTCCACAGCCCCACAGGGCCTCCACAGCCCCACAGGGCCTCCACAGCCCCACAGGGCCTCCACAGCCCCACAGGGCCTCCACAGCCCCACAGGGCCTCCACAGCCCCACAGGGCCTCCACAGCCCCACAGGGCCTCCACAGCCCCACAGGGCCTCCACAGCCCCACAGGGCCTCCACAGCCCCACAGGGCCTCCACAGCCCCACAGGGCCTCCACAGCCCCACAGGGCCTCCACAGCCCCACAGGGCCTCCACAGCCCCACAGGGCCTCCACAGCCCAGGCCTCCACAGCCCCACAGGGCCTCCACAGCCCCACAGGGCCTCCACAGCCCCACAGGGCCTCCACAGCCCCACAGGGCCTCCACAGCCCCACAGGGCCTCCACAGCCCCACAGGGCCTCCACAGCCCAACAGGGCCTCCACAGCCCCACAGGGCCTCCACAGCCCCACAGGGCCTCCACAGCCCCACAGGGCCTCCACAGCCCCACAGGGCCTCAGTTATCACCTCCACCGGCCTGGGTTTACCCCCTGGGTTTAGCACCCCACACTCTGTAATCTACAAAGCAGCGGATGGGCCTATCAGCCCCTTGGGGACTAAGTCCATCCAGCTCATGTCCACATGAACACAGCAAAACACAAATCCCCACTCCCTCCATGGGCAAGAGCGTGGCTCTGGGAGACGAGGTGAGTGTAGGGTGGAGGTGGAACACCTCGACTGAGGCAGTCCTAATCACACTAGACATCCTGAGCATGGTCCCCAGCCTGTCTGTAATGAGCCCTCAGTATGCAGGTGAGCTAACATCGTTAGCCCGGCTAATGGAGTCTGCTCAACAGTTTTTCGGTGCGAGAGAGAGAGAGAGAGAGAGAGAGAGAGAGAGAGAGAGAGAGAGAGAGAGAGAGAGAGAGAGAGAGAGAGAGAGAGAGAAAGAGAGAAAGAGAGAAAGAGAGAAAGAGAGAGAGAGAGAGAGAGAGAGAGAGAGAGAGAGAGAGAGAGAGAGAGAGAGAGAGAGAGAGAGAGAGAGAGAGAGAGAGAGAGAGAGAGAGAGAGAGAGAGAGAGAGACAGAGACAGAGAGAGAGAGACAGAGACAGAGACAGAGAGAGAGAGGAGGTCTCTGACTATGTCTGTTCTGATTCTTTGTTTAAGAAAAAACCCAAGTACTCAGCAACCCGCAGGCTACTACTGAAGGTATTGTGGGTCTGATCCACACACACATACACTTAAAATGTATTGTAATGGTAAAAGACTATTAAAGATGCTCTGTTCTGTTCCCTGTTAACAGACCAAACTATTGAAAAAGGCAGACAGCTTGTTGGCGGAGGAGGCGCAGAGACAGATCGAAGAGAGAGAAACCACCCTAAAAGAGAAAGCTCCGCCCCTCAAACTATCTGGCCTATCCGTACAAGAGCTCCAGGTTGGTGGCCAATCACAGACCTTAGTTGGGAAACATACACCTGCACAACAAGGAGATTTGACTGTGGTGAACAGGTCTAAACAAGATGTCAGAAACAACATTTATCTGGAAACAATGCTGATCAAAGCCCCTTCAAATCTCCCTAATGACAGCTTCACTGCAGACAGACAGTCTCCTGTCTGATCCAAACACAAATAACTGGGGCATTGACAGACCACTGGCACGTCAGGGGGTGGAGGTTGTGGGTGGAGGTGGGGTGGGGGGGTGGGAGGTTGTGGGTGGGGGTTGTGGGATGGAGGTTGTGGGTGGGGGGATGGGGTTGTGGGTGGAGGTGGGGGGTGTGGTGGGGTGGGGGGTGGGGTGTGAGGTTGTGGGTGGGGGGATGGGGTTGTGGGTGGAGGTGGGGGGTGCGGTGGGGTGGGGTGGGGGGTGGGGTGTGAGGTTGTGGGTGGGGGGTGGGGGGTTGGGGTTTTGGGTGGAGATGGGGTGGGGGGGTATGGGGGCGTGGGTGTATATGAGCAGGACAGGTTGACACTGAGCCAGTGAAGCTCTCGTCAGGACTAATCCCTGGTGCTTTACTAGAAAACACTCCCTTCATCTCTTTCACATACGCCAGAACAGCTCCACACAGCCTCCTCCTGTCTGTCAGCCTGACAACTGACTGGAGTCCCAAACCTGTTGCTTTTAAAGAGCTTTTGATGAATTTCACACACTTATTGAGCAGTCCTTGGTGGCTTAGATTAGATTGAGTGTGTACTTTGTGTTCACAGGACCTGTGTAAGGATCTGCACCAGAAGATTGACGTTGTGGATGAGGCTCGCTACGATATAGAAGTAAAGGTGGCCAAGAATGACAAAGAGGTACTCTCTTTGTGATGGAAATGAACCTAAAGTTTACACTCTTGGGTTTATGATTCACCGAAACGCACTGTGTGATTACCTGAAGTCTTTGAAGGCAGCTCTCCTTCTTCCAGCCTTTGAAAATATTTACATCTCAATAGCTTTTCTCTTAGTAGCTCTTCTCACCATTGGCTTGTGGACCGATTTCCCAGGCAAAGATTACAACCATTCTAGAAATAAAAAAGACTTCTGATATAAATGAGGCTTATAAATGAAAAGTCATTGTTTGTATTTGTGCTCAAGTCGAGGCCAGGCTGACGTGGCCTGCCACTCAACTGCATCAATACTTTGACATTTAGCTTCACATTGTGAGCAGCTCTAGTTGATGGATTGACAGTTGGTTGGTTTGACAGTGCTACCAGACAGGCTGTTGATGAGGCTCTGTGGTGGGGTTTCTGATGTCTGATGTCTGACGTGTGGCTCCGGACAGATCGAGTCACTGAGCCAGAAGATGTTTGAGCTCAAGGGACGTAAACGACCTAACCTTAAGAGGGTGAAGAAGTCCGCTGATGCTGTGCTGGGGGCTCTGACTGAAACCAAGTCCATGAAAGCAGACTTCAAGGCCAAGCTGAAGACTGTGAAGAAAGAGGAGGAGAAGGTTAGTCACAAAAAATATATATATATATATTCAAATGTGTGTCTTGTTTTTGCCTTGGAATTTAGAAAGTACCTACCTACTTACCTACAGTATAGCAACAATAGATGCTCCTAATGTTGTTCATAATACATCATGTGCTTCAAGCACAACTTTTCGCTGCTTCCTGTCTACATGATTTGACTTCCTGTCCACAGAAAGAGGAGACTGACTGGCGTAAGAACGTGGAAGCTTTGTCAGGGATGGAGGGCAGGAAGAAGATGTTTGCTGCACAGTAAGAAACACCAGACCAAGGAGAGCCTGTTTGAGCGTGACTTGGGGACATAGCTAGCAGCTACTCTATCATTCATCTATTGTAGGAGTTCACCAAAATAAAACGTGCTGTGCTGTGAGGATTATGAAGTGTTTTAAAATGCAGAGGATGTGAGAGACTGACAGAACTAAGCAAACTTTTTGTAACAAAATGTCTGTGAGAGAAGTTGTGATTTTTATTTTGCTGAGAGTTTTCTGCTTATTTATGGTCGGGGATATTACAGTGGACAGACCATGTGGAACAACCTAATATTGTACTTTCATCATATCATTTGTGTAAATACATTTGATTTTTTCTGACATCAAGCAATCGTTATGTGAAGAATCAATGTGTGTGTGCCTGTGTCATTGAGATTTATCATTGATTGTCTTTCATTTGATCCATAGACATGATGTAACTAAGCATTGTGTATAAAACAATAAAATTCATAGCCTCTGTATTTCCTCATTTCACCTCTCTTCTTCCCAAACTCAGATAAGTTCTCCCTCTGGGCTGCAGATGGGAGTATAGGTCATGACGTTGTACTAAGTTGGTTGAACTGAGGAAACATGACCGTTATCACTCTATTGTAGGGCTAACTTTTTCCCTCACTGTCCCAGAACCGTCCCAGAACCGTCCCAAAGTGCAAAATGAACTGTCCCAAACTGAACTTGACCTGTCCCAAAACGTAAATCCTTGTGTTTTTGCATGGGTTGAGGTTATTTGCGACACAATTTAAGTAATCCATACAGTCGTGAGGCTCACATCAATATCTGATTTTCAATGTGAACACATATTTAACACAATAAAAGGCTGATGTATAGATTTAACTTGTTATGCATAATGATCACGGCAACATACATCAAGCAGCATCACTGTATTGCTTTATATAATTATAACACCGACATGCCTACTTATTGTACAGTACAATAGTTTATTTGTGCCTGCAACAAAACGTAAAGTTGTGTGTTAAAAACGACACAAACACAATAATCTCATTAATAACAATAAACTAAAATATAAACAACCGTCCGAACAAGACGAAGTAGGCATGATCAGTTTGAATTTGGATACCTTAATAGGCCTACTGTAAATGACAGTAGCGCTACTACTGTAGGCTACACGGATTAGCACTAGCTGTTACAGACTCTGAAAACAGGGACTGACTAACGATGGAGCAATACACCTTATTATCGCCTCCCGGTGGGAGTGTACATTGGCGGTTATGCCTCTGACAGAGCTTGCAAGACCACGTCTGTTACACTGGTATTGTAGTTTGCTCATTTCACCACCAGGGGGCACCCAATACGAGACACGGTCCAATGTTCCAGAGTCGCCACAGTCATCAATGGAGATTAACCCTGACTTAAGATCTGCACCTTAAAATGTGTTTAACTCAGTCAATGAGTCAATATATGTAGATTTTCTGTGTAACTTACTGGATCCATACTTGGTCCAATGTGAGGGATGATACAGTCTGAAAAGGGTTGTATGTTTAAATAATGTGGCCGATATTTGCCTTATTTGATAGGGAAACCATTTAAAGCAAATGTGATCAGTACAAACAAGAGATAGTGTTGATAACCAAAGACTGTGAAAGTTACAGCACATTTACCACACTGGCCTCTTGTAAACTGGTCCAGCACAAAACATGTCAGTGTTTTCCTATGGATCGTAGGCGACATTATGACCCGCTGAATAGCAGACACTCATATTAATGTACTTTTTTGCATTTTATGATCCACAGATGGCCATGCTCTGATTGGGTGCAGATGCGGTATCCGTGGTGATATCAAACATCCCCCTCGATGTAATATCCGACCTGGAGGTGAACCCCTGCTTCAACGAGCCTTGTTTCACTGCTGCTGTGGCCTGTGTCACTCTGACTTACACTGACACTGCAAAGAAGCGAGCCTTGCAAACTCTCCTTTCTATTACCTAAAACGGCTGGTTATCGCGGGCAATTTTCAACATGCAGTTGTGCGTGAGATGCTTTGAGTGTCTACAGTATAGAGTATCACCCTCCTAGCCAGGAAGTCAGATGAGAACCAGACAATTGTAGTGTCCCATCCTCATTCTGCTGTTAATGATTGTCTGCAGAGTGACGGCAATGAGTCAGTCTTCTTCCAGGCTGACAACACCATACAGCAAAATCACAGGTGTTACGTTTCAAGCATCCGTCTATATTCGTCTATTCGCATGTATTCAACTCTTCTGTGTCAAATTGTTGGTTGGATTTAGGATACTCACAGATAATCTTTCTATTGGTGATACATATTATGTTCACCTGATGTCTGCTATAATGACTTGTTGTCAGTCCTCTCTACAGAGGAGACCACCCAGGTCTACAGAGGCAGGTCGGTTTCCCTGCCACGCAGGTAAAGCTCTTACCACAAGCTCTATGCATAGCAATGCTCATCGTTACCCGGACAACAACATAGCCATGTTTAGCTCTGGAGAAGTCTTTGAATCTAGGAAGCCCCAGTCTCCATATATGTCCATGAAGTCGTATTGACAAACCCGCTTGCTCATGTTGTAACTCCATCATGAATGAGGTAAACCAACATCTACTGTGCTGTGCTGGACACATGATGTCATCATGTAAATGTGGAACCTGCCACAACCATTATAACCTGTATAAACAGCCCAACATCCAGGCCCCGGTGGATCATCTAGGGAAATGATGCAGCAGGAGTTTGACGGTGCTTTAAGGTCCAACTGGGCGGGGTTATGTGTCTATCTGAACATGTTCAACTGGAGAAGTATTGACAGCTGTGGCTGAACTTCAGTTTCTAATCGTTGGGGGGCAGGCTTTAATATAAGCCGCACAGTAGCATGTTTGCTGTTGCGTGTGGCATTGTTGCTGCGAGGGATGTACATTTCTGCTCTAGTGAACTAATGTTCTTAAGCACATCCTTTGTCTTGGTGATCATTGTTGCAACCATGGGACAAAGAACAGTACCCCTGTTCTAGTTCACGTAAAACAACAGCTCTATTGTGTTTCCAGGTTGGCCCTGCATCCTCAAGCTTGCTGACCAACAAAAGGTCAATGAGGAGAGGGATGGAGGCCTGGTGTGACGTGTGGGCTGGAGCTACTGGGGAGAAGAGGGACTTTTCCATGTCTGTGCACACGCGCAAACACGCGCACGCACCCACACACGCAGTCTCTTTCTGTATCTCTCTCTCTCACACACACACACTTGAGTTGTCAGAAGTTTAAAGTGCTTTTGTATCTGCCTGTATCAATCAAAAGCACATCCAGTTATACTTCAATACATTTTACGCTGCCTCTAAGTGCTTGTGCTGACGGACCCTTTTTCGCCAAGATTAACATTTCATATGATCTTTCCTGACGTAGGATTTTCTTCTAGAGGCCCCGTAAAGGATAACCAAAAAAGGGCATTCTCGCCTCAAAGGGAGCTCTGGCTGCTTGCTAAGATTCCAAAACTTTCACTCCGTCAGTATTCATATCTCGACTTTAGCTCTCTGAAAACTGGAGGGTTTAGTTCATAACTTGTGCACTCGCTTCTAAACGTTTATTTTTTATTTTTTGTCTTGGCTACTTCAGTAACCGTTTAGGTTGGTGTTGCAATTAAAGCGGACCGCGACGATGTTCAGAGCGGGCCAGCTCATATGAGAGATGTGCGATTACTGTTTAAAGGGAGGGGCTTGCACAGTCCTGTAGTAAGCTATCATTGAATCCTGAGAAAACCGAGGCTCAACTCTGTTCCTCTCCGCTAACTGGCCTTCCTTGCGTTGTATGTCTGCGGCGAACCCGAATTAAGAACAATAACTGTCACTCAACTCAACAGGTAAGTGCTGCGTCTTGAACAAGTAGTTTGCAATTGCTTTATTGTTGGATCGCATCAGAAGAAAAGTGTGCAGGCCTGGACGGCCACAATGCTTTGTATCCTGTAGTTTCACGATTCTCTGACCACTGTAATTTTGTTAAAAAGCTATGAATGCACATCAGCGGGCGAAGTCTATCCCATTACACCACTGTAAACTACATGCATCATGTGAAATAAGTTGAACATAAATCGTAAGCTAATTTACACAAACTTACGAACGCTTGAGCTGTAGTTTGTCTGTAGCAATTGTTGGAGGCCTTTTAACGATTATTCTATTTTAAAAAGTAGTGCTGTTCTCTCTGCTCTGTCGCCTACTTTGCTTCTAATCCTTATCTGAGATGCGAGCAAAGACCGGACTCAGGTGGGCCTCGAGCTATCTCCGTAATACAACAACATAAAAATCCAAGTTTACCACAATATGGTTTATACGCAAGCAGTTGGGTTGAGGTGATGATCAAATCGCATTTGACATAAGAAATCAAACACCTACTGTTATGCCAAAGACGTTCTACTGTGGGTTTACTGTTTTTTTAGTCGTGCAGTATGCAGGGCTACTCATCACAAGAGCGTTGTGCTAGACAGCCTCGGATACACCGGGACGCGGGGGGGAGCACCTGTTTGCGGTGTGTACTTCAATTCCTGCATCACGGGAGTTGAAGTTCTTTTTTTTAATCTCTCCAAACCGTGTTGGAACAAAGAGCTGCTATACCACCAGGTGAATCCACAACGTTTCAACGTCACATCCCTCAGTCCCTGAAGCAAATCTGCCTTCATATTCCACCTCACCTAACTGTTCTCATGTTAGTCTGTCTTTCCGATCTCTCTGCTTTCAGCCTGCAGCACTGTCAGTGTGTGTGTGTGTGTGTGTGTGTGTAAGAGTGTTTGTGTGTAAGAGTGTGTGTTTGTGTGCCAGAATGTGTGTTCAAGTATGTGCGTCTCCAGCTCTATAGGGGCTGAGATTTCTCTGAGCAAGACAGGGCAGTAATTGTCCATGAAACGGCATCTGATAAGTCTGCCGTGTTTGTGAAACATGCAGGGAATGCCCTGACCTTATAAGGAGCAGAACCAACCTGGTGACAGCTGATTGGAATAGCCTCTGGAATGCATAACAGCTCAGGGTCTTCAGGCTGAGAGGGGAAAGAGAGGAGAGAGGAGGAGGAATCTGGAGGTAATTCGTAGCAGTGATAACAAGGGTTTGGCAGCATGGGCTAGGCCAGGCAGGATGTAGGGAACACTGCCCTGTGTTTCCGGAGTCTGATGCCTGGCCTGTGCACTGCGGTGAGGGCTCTTGTTACGCTCTCTCTCTCTATCACTCTCACTGCTTCCCTTTCTTTTTTCTTTCCGTCAATCAAGCTCACTTACTGTTGGTTTCTATCTATCTATCAAGCTGTCTGTCTCCCTCTCTCTCTTTCGCTCTCTCTTTTTCTACGACTGTTTTTGGATCAGCTCTGTTCCCAATCGGAACCATTGTCCTAAACCGCGCAGCTGGGCCAGGGGTGGAGAGCAGGGAACTGACATACCCGAGGCCTGGAGGTTAAAGGAAGAGGGTTAGTTTCGTGAGTCAGCCCAGAGTTGTGGCCTCAGACTCAGTCCTGGACGCAAGGCTGGACCTGGAGCAAAGGAAGTGGCTGTGGGCGTTATTGGAGCGTTTATTGTGGTGAAAGAGTGTTAATGTGTCTCAAGGTAATCCTCCTGACGTCCCTTTTGTCACTGTTCATGTTTTTACAGTGATAGACTATATCAAATAGTATATTGCATACGGTAATATAGCTTTATTCAGGGGAACAACAAACAAGGGTGTTTGACCGGGGCAGAGGGGTTCTTCCAATAAGTAGCTTTCACTGGAAGGTTCTGTCACAGAGAGGTCACAGGAGAACGTGTTCACATTCCTATTCTTTAGGTTCTGTTCTGAAAATATTGTGATTGACAGGCAGTTGGGGAGCCAGGGAGAGAGTTCTGGATGGGGGCCATGGTAGCATACTCCCTTTCAGTCCTCTCCAGCCTGCTCAGCCTTTCAATCCAATAGCATGTAATTTGAATGCACTGTACCCAGAACCGCACACTAGGTTCAATAATATGGTGAGGTTGGAGCAGATTCAGGGTGGAATAGACGGAATCTGTGTAACTCTGAACTGGGTGTCGTTCAGTAAGTGGGCAAATCGGGGCATTCCTTGTTTGTGAAGTCAGAACTGGCTCGAGCTGAAACTCTAGATTCTATTTATTTAGGTTAAAATGTGCAACTAGAGGCTTTCATATGTTTGGTTAGTAATATATAAATCAAATAAAAAATTCCTCTCACTTTCTTTTTTCATATCTTTCCTCTGATGGAAATTCCTCTCTCTGTAATTTAGCTTTGGTTTGTTGTTCTTCGTTATCCAGCTAGGTTCTGCCAGAGAACGGTTCTGCATCAGAACCAGTGCCAGGATGGGTTCTCATGTTCCTGCAGTGCTGACGGTCCTGTAGAGTAGCATGGAAGCCAGGTTCCCTCCTGGGCGATATGGAAGGAGGCTGTCATTATTCACTTGTGCTTGATTAACAGGGTTCAAAGTCATTTGTTCTGGATGTCAATTAGCTCGGTGAGCTAAAGCCTGAAACTGTAGCTCAGGGGCAATCATTGGAAAGGTTTCGGGGCTTAGACGAGGCTGGGTATGTTCTCAAAACATATTTTTATCCCCCTCAAGACACTTGTGTACTCTCGCTCAACGCCCAACACTCTAATAGTCTGAATGCCAGTGTTGATAACAGGCACCTTAAACACTCATACATAAGTTTGCCAACAGTGTAGGCTTCTCTCCAGAGGTCCAACCACAGTAAAAGGCTATGTTCACATCCAGCTGTTTTCACCCAAACTGTCTTTAAATGGTTGGTGTTGCAGGATCTCCCTGACTCCGACCGTGGTCTTATAAGGTAAAACTCTCCTGTTTGCCCTCCAGGTCTGGATGCTCAGCATCATGGGAGATGGCGGATGCTGAGTTCACCATCCTTCCTCATCCATCCACCATGATGTCATTCCTAAAGACTGTTCTTTAACTAGAGCACTGTGTGTGTGTGTGTGTGTGTGTGTGTGTGTGTGTGTGTGTGTGTGTGTGTGTGTGTGTGTGTGTGTGTGTGTGTGTGTGTGTTGGAGAAGCAAGACATTGGCCCCTGGGCTTCTCTTCATCTGATAAAGCCAGTACAGGAAATGTCTCTGGGAGCTGATTGGCTCAGTGCTTTCCTCTGGCCTCCTCACTTTGAGACCCGGGCCATGCCAGCGTGTACCTCAGACTGCTCCAGTCTCTCTTCCAACCAGCACACTTCAGTCTGCATGATAACTCATGACATTCTTTATGTGAAGGCTCTTCAAATTGATTGTTAATATTAATAATATCCCCCTAATCCCCCTTTTTTTCGGATGGCCCTTTTCTTGACCATCCATCTCTTTATCCTCCTCTTCCTCCCCCTCTTCATCTTCCCACCCCAGAGGCCCCTCCCCATCCTCGTCCACAGCTGCCCTAAGCCAAACAAACACAGGTAATCACATGTTTAGTCCCATATTGTACTATAATGGGGTACTCAGGGCTGTGTGTACTTAGTGAGGTAGGGGTGATTGGGGTGATGTGTGCAAACACTGAGAACAGTGAAGTCATGTATTTACAGAATTAGCTAGGTTAGCTTGGGATACAGGGAACAGACACAGCAGTGTGTGGCTTATAGGCCCTGTGGAGGCATAGGGAAGGTGTGTGTGTGTGTGTGTGTGTGTGTGTGTGTGTGTGTGTGTGTGTGTGTGTGTGTGTGTGTGTGTGTGTGTGTGTGTGTGTGTGTATAGGAGGTAGGAGTGTGGTTTGCCAAAGGGGGAGCGTGGTGATTTCATGATGAATGCAGGCTCTCATGGGATGCAGTGTAAGAGGACTCCTAGGTAACCAGCTCTTGGGGACTGACCCCCAAGTTCACGCTCTGGCTCGTGTGAAGCACTCAGGCCTTACATGGTAACATGCATCCAGCTCGTACCTCCACAGCATGGATCAGACAAGGTACTTGTGTTTGTGTGCGGAGCTGAGCCACATAGCTAGCTAGCAGGACTCAATGCAGTATCACTGCATTAGGATCAGTACGTGAGCTATATATTTTGTCATAGTCTCTCCATCCATCCTCTGTGCCTCTTTCTCTCTCTATCCGCCCCCCTCCATCTCCTTCTCTCTTTCCACCTCTCTCTCTCCTGAGCGGGCCTGCCAGGCTACAGCTTTCTGGCAAGGGGAGGAGCAGTAGTTACTGTTTAAGAGAGCATTTATAGAGTGTAGTGACTAATCAGAAGCATACCCAGCTATTTACATGCAAGCCTCAGAGGGAAGCTCAGGAATGCAGCGAAGGGAAAGAAGAGCGAAGGAGCGCGCGCCTCTCCTCCTCCATGTCTTTCCACTTCACATGTCACTGCTCCTCACGGGGGGGGGGGGGGGATGGGAAGGGGGAGGGGAGAGGTGAGGTGAGGTGGGTAGGGCAGGGTGAGGGGTGGGGGTTGGGAGGTTAGAGAGGGGGGGTGAAAGAGGGAGGGTGAAACTGATTAAAGCTGAAGATCAAAGACTTAAAATGGCTGACATGAAGCCCCCCCTCTAACACACACACAATATAATTTTGATCTGTGCGTGTGGGTGTAAGAGAGAGAGAGAGAATGTGTATGTAGTCTACCATTCCATGGATCCTGGTAATCTATCCACATAGGAAGAGATGAGCACAGAAGGTTAGTTTAGATTTGAATCAGTACCCCCTGGGTGATTCATCATGTAGCTTTGGTTTGTTGTTCTTCATTATCCAGCCAGGTTCTGTCAGAGAACGGTTCTGATGTAGAACCAGTGCCAGGATAGGGATGCCACATTTTGGCATGGTCACAAGCAGTCCAGAAATACAGCCTTTCAAAAAAACAATTTTAATCAGACACACTCTGTAGGGAGAGAGGTTGGCATTGAACAGACTCTGACCTCCATTAGAGACCTGCCAAAGGTAATTGGGCAAAACAATCAATCACAAATATTATTAGATGCCCATTAGATGCCTGTTACAATTAAATAGCCAGACCTGGGGATAGGTGCAGGGACAATGACTGGATAGTGGCATGGCTGGAACATTCTGCAGGGTTACTTTCCTACAAAATAGATCACAGAAATGTATATATTAATGTCAATGTTTAATATATTGAATGGAAATTTCTGAATATTACTGCAAACATTACATTACTGCAAACATTTCTATTAAATGCAGTGTGTGTATATGTGTACTGTAGTGAGTTGAACATTAATCATCCCTGAGTGCTGGTTCATTATCAGCTCGTTAGCACTAATGATGAAGTTATTAGTAATGGAGAAGTCTAGTCTCGTTAATGCTGACATGAAGGGGGAGGAGTCAAATGCAGCCCTGTATTATGTGTTCTTCACCTGCAATCTGGGGAAAAGATTGAGAGGGTGGTGTATTGGCTGGATAGATGGAGGGGTGAGGTATATGGAGGGGTGAGGTGGATGAAGGGGTGAGGTGGATGAAGGGGTGAAGTAGATGGAGGGTTGAGTTAGATGGAGGGGTGAGGTGGATCAAAGGGTGAGGTATATGAAAGGGTGAGGTAGATGGAGGGGTGAGGTGGATGAAAGGGTGAAGTAGATGGGGTTAGAATCGAAGTAAAGGGGGATTAAATGGGAGGGAGAGGGGTGACAATCTGGCTGGCCTCATTAAAATCTGCTTTAATGAAACAAAACACAGAAAGAACAATGAGGTGTTGTTATGGCGAGCCTGGCTCTATGTCTGGGTCTGTGTGAGCCTGGACTGGCAGCGTTTCATGGGACAGTGTGTGTCTGGCCTGCCCCCCCAACCCCCACTACACACACACACACACACACTATGACAGCCGTCTAGGAGACCACCTGGGATAATGGAGCCATTAGTTAAGCTTGGAGGTAATGACCAGTAATGGTACACCACCAGAGAGCCTGGACCCAGGCCGGGGAACTGCCCCAAACACCCGTCACTTACACACCTAGGTAAACACAGCAGGAGAGGATGAAGCGTGTGTGTATGTGTGTGTGTGCGTGGTGTAGGCGGAGATGGGTGAAGTCCCTAGACAGCCCACTGGCAGAGGAAAAGCTTGTGGGCTTGGACCCGGTCCTGTTCAGAGACTGGGTCTGTGTTCTTATCTCATTTACAGTTTAGCCACCAGCTATAAGAGGACCCACCATCTTCTCACCACAACCTGAGAGACTACCCCCCAACACCAAGGCTCAATTATTTACAATTTCATGCTTGTCTGAGATATGTGTTATTCTAATAAATGTAGGAATTAGGTGGTTTAAATACCATACGTTAACCTCTTGAGGTAGAATTTTATCCTCCATTAGGCAGCGAACGTCCCTGCAGCTTGATGGGAACCGTGGTAGAACAGTGTTGGTAGTGTGTTACGTGTCAGTGGTTCAACGTAAGCACTACTATAAAAAGACTTTATGGTTTAGAATTGTACAACAATGGCACAATGCCGATATGTTAAATTAACTGAGACAGTCAAACACAAGAAAACTCAACACGGAGCTTCCTGGACCACTGAGAGAGACAGACTGACAGACAGGAAGAGAGATATAGACAGTGAGCGAGAGAAAGGGAGACAGACAAAGAAATTGAGGGACAGAGAGAGAGGGGCAGAGGGGGAGAGAGAGGAGTCTTTGTTATGTGTTACTAGAGCTCTAGGGTTTCCTGGAATTTTCTGGCAGTGAATTCTTCGGTCCCATAACCGCAGAGAGACAGGAGGAATGGTGAGGCTTCCTGACAGAGAAACAGACAGACAGACCTCCTCGACAGACCCCTGGACAGACAAACGTGGAGGAGAGGAGAGAAAGCGAGAGAGAAAGCGCGAGAGAGAGAGCGAGAGACCCACCTCCCTGTGTACCTGGTAGATTAACGAGCCAGCCTAGCCCTAGGAGGCCACACACATCCCCCTCCTCCCCACCTCCAGGACGCTGGCCGGCTGCCAAGCTAAGAATAACAGCCCGCAGAAATATGCTGCTCCGACATGAGCTGTGCTGCGGAGTTAGATGGCCGTAGAGGGCGAGGCCTAGCGTGGAGAAGACTGGAGGCACGATAAGGGTTGTGTCTGCTCACTATGGAATGTTTGGTAGTGAGACTGAGGACTGAGACGCCCCCCATGCCCGCCCCCCCCCCCCCCCCACACACACACACACCAGTCTCAGAGCTGCCCCCTGTCTTTTATCCTCTCTCCTCTTTACATGAACTTGCGTCGTGAAGTTCTCCTGCCGCTGGTGTTTTAATACAGTTTGTTTTCGTGGTGAACCAGTGTTTCCTGCAGAAGACCTGTCTCACCCTCTCTCGCCCATCTCTTCCCTATCCCCTCACCTATGTCCTGTATTCTGGTGAGGTCATCACTTGGCGCTCCAGTCCTCCTTATCTCCTCTCTCCTATCTCCCCCCAGGAATGCTACCCCTTAGTTTGAAAGATCTCTTGTCACGTAATACCCTTGAAATCTTCAAACAGGCGCATTCCTCCAGCTGATTTACACATCTGAGCGTCGTTCAAACCAGAGGTTGGACGGAGTTATACGCACCTCCCAGGGGAGAGAAAGTGTCGGACTGCAGTGCTAAGATTAGGTGTGGGGAGTAGGGGTAGGGGGTCCATCATTTTTGGGAGGTGGGGGCAAAACAGGTCCCGTCCAGCCAGTGAAGCAGGATGTAGGCTACACAGGGAAGGCCAGGAGCAGATGTAGGATGTGTCCTGGGGGCTGTGGTCCTGTCACTCGAGGGCTGGAGGGGGTAGAGGGCTGGTGTCTCCTTGGCCTGATGGTGACTCCCATGTTTCCATGTAAGGCATGACTGGAACATGATTCTCCCTGTGTGGGACCGAGTGTCTCGTCACTTTATCTTTACCCTTTTTTTTTTTTTTTCCCTGTTCTTTTCTGTTCCTGAAAAACTTGGTATTTAATGGAGCCTGTCAGAAATGTTCAACAGATACTTTACTCTTTTTTTTCTTTCTTCTTCTTACTTCTTCTGTGTTTGCGTTCTGGGCCCAGGGTCATTTATATTATGGGATGGCAGGTGTCCGGAAATATGTCTCTGCAGGAGGACAAATCCTCTCGGAGATAGAGAGGAATGGGGAGATAGAGAGACAGGAGGGGAGGCGTGGAGGGAAGAGGTAGAGAGGGTCATTAGTCAAGCTCTGGGTACTAAGTGTTTGACTGGGTATTTGTTCTCTTGGTGGGGAGCATTCACTCACTAGTCTGTCAGGTACGTCTCCGACATGCTGTATTGGTATGCAGAACAGTATATACATTGGGCCAAAACAGATCGTTTGAGTGCATTTTGACAGCATGTGTTCTAAGCTGCTTTCCAGCCCTGCGCTGTAGACCAGACTGATCAATCCAGCCCTGCGCTGTAGACCAGACTGATCAATCCAGCCCTGCGCTGTAGACCAGACTGATCAATCCAGCCCTGCGCTGTAGACCAGACTGATCAGTCCAGCCCTGCCCTGTAGACCAGACTGATCAGTCCAGCCCTGCCCTGTAGACCAGACTGATCAGTCCAGCCCTGCCCTGTAGACCAGACTGATCAGTCCAGCCCTGCCCTGTAGACCAGACTGATCAGTCCAGCCCTGCACTGTAGACCAGACTGATCAGTCCAGCCCTGCCCTGTAGACCAGACTGATCAGTCCAGCCCTGCCCTGTAGACCAGACTGATCAGTCCAGCCCTGCCCTGTAGACCAGACTGATCAGTCCAGCCCTGCACTGTAGACCAGACTGATCAGTCCAGCCCTGCCCTGTAGACCAGACTGATCAGTCCAGCCCTGCCCTGTAGACCAGACTGATCAGTCCAGCCCTGCCCTGTAGACCAGACTGATCAGTCCAGCCCTGCCCTGTAGACCAGACTGATCAGTCCAGCCCTGCCCTGTAGACCAGACTGATCAGTCCAGCCCTGCCCTGTAGACCAGACTGATCAGTCCAGCCCAGCCCTGTAGACCAGACTGATCAGAGACGGACGGCAGAAACGGCTCAGCTCAGAGAGCAGCGACGACGCCTCATGACAGGGGCTTTGGAGTGTATTTATTGAGATTAGCTGACACTCTGGCGGTTTGGATCCGAACCGCCAACGTATTATTTCAGGCGGTTTCGTAAGAGCGTGAAACTCCTGGAGCTAAAACCCTCCCAAACTCTAGCGAATACTCGTGGAAGGAGACGTGGCTTATTCATCACTCTGTTCTCTGTCGGACTAAACCTCCTTTCATCTCCTAGCCTAGGGTCTTCTACATCTGTGTCTCGGACTTTATTTGACTTTATCAGCCTGTGTTTTAGTGTTTGTCAGCTACCCTGCTAGTCCCACAGAGCAGCAGCCAAACCTATGCTAATAATACTCTGTGTTCGTGACATGGTCCCAGAGATGCCAGTATAGAGGAACCATCACTCATGGAAGTCGGACAAAAAGCCAACTCCAGCCCTCCTCTGTGGTGTGCGTGCGTGTTGCTGTGTGTGTGTGTGCGTGTGTGTGTGCGTGTATGCGCTCGTGTGAGAGCTATATCTCGCTGCACAGCATGTTAGAAAGGCACTTTTTTTTCTTCAGTGAGGTTACGGGAAAAGGAGCTTTTTTTCCTTCCATATTTGGTCATATGGAGCGCGGCCAGCTGCAGTAGCCGTTTGATGCCGTACAAACATCCACGTTCTGTGGGATCCGTTCTTTTTGGCCCTTTCCCCTTCCCATAGAGTCTGATAGAGGCTGCGACTATAGTAAGAAAGTTGGTTTTCAAAGCACAAGGCCCCAAACCTCAAAGGAGAAAAGATTGCCCTTCTAAACTTGATCACCCCTCTTAAACCCTTCTGTGCATGCTGTAGTACATGTAGATAAAGTCAACAGTTTCCCTTTCAGAGGAAAAACATTCTGAACTGTATTATATACATTATCTAGTAAAAAGCTTTTTTACTGACATCCACTTGAGATTGTTGAGTCTCGAGTGTATATCTAGTGGAGGAGAGCCCATATGCTACCCTACCAGCAGAGGAGCGGACTGCATGTCGCCTATTCACAGCCCTGATGGACAGATGACTCACTGGCCCCATCGTCACTAATCCGCAGACAAAGCTTTTTTCACAACCCTGTTTGTAGAAGATTTGACTTGATTCCCTGGCAGGTCACGGTGTGTGTGAGAGTTCCTAGCAAGATGTTGACTTGTTTATGGATGCAAAGAAAAAACTGTTCAGATTGAAGCATACTGTGGATGAAGCGTGTGGCTCGGTCCTCGTGGCCGGTATCTCTCTGGTATGGAAAGTAATTTATTTGTTGATAAAAAGTACATCATGTTTTTATGACATGTTAATGTTAATGTTTTAAGTTCATGAAGGGTGTGTTCCAGTTGTGAACAGGGGTGAAGTGCACAGCCTGAAACTTAACAATGTGCTCATGAATGTTAAAAATAGATGTGATTCATGGTCTAAATATACTAGAATATATCTCTCCCTCACACACGCACGCAGACACACACACACACACACACACACAACAGCATCGTCAAGCCAAGACCAGGTTATCTCCCTGCCAATGGAAAATGTCTTAACGCGTCCACTCTGTTCAGGACAAAGAAAGGAGTTCCTTATCAGGATGATGGAGTGAAAATAGAGAGGATTGCTAGCCATGTGTTTTTGTATCGAGTAATTATGTGACTTATAATGAATACCTGTGGGATAAGATCATGACAGCAGTTGTGTCTCTGCAGTAGTTTACAGTTGTGGCCAGTTGGCTCTGTGTCCTGTGTCTTTCAGGGTGTTTCAGGGTGTATCAGGTTGTTTCGGGGTGTATCAGGGTGTTTCAGGGTGATGAGTGTGTTCCAGTGTCTCCATCAGTGTGTTGAGTGAACCCCTCGGTGATCTGGGGACCCAGCGTTCAGGTAACCTCAGCTGGCTGGCTGGCTGTCAGGCTGGCTGGCTGGCTGGCTGTCAGGCTGATTCACAGGCTGAGGAGTCCTGGAGAGGAATGTGAACCATTGTCTGGGAATGCAGGGCTTTCCTTCTCCTTCTCCTTCTCCTCTTCCCTCCCTCTCTTCCCTCCCTCCACTCCTCTTCTTTCCGTCAACCCATCGTGTCCTTCTCCTCTCCTCTTCGATGGAAACTTCCAAGGCGGGGAGCAGATTCCAGATCCAGTGTATTTCTTCTTTTTCATCATGTTTCTCACTGTGCTCCGCTTTCTATCGCTCATCTTCTACTCCTCTGCCTCATCCCCCTCTTCCTCCTCCTCCCACTTTTTCAGGCAGCCGTGGTCAGCAGCAGAGAGGGGTGGAGGCAGTAGTTTGGGCTTGTCCCTGGTTGACCTGCCTCCCCCCTCAAAAAACATGCCTCTCATCCACAGCTCTGCCTCAATAAGGCTGCCTTCGATTATTATTAAATAACCATCAAACGCTTGATTGTTCTTACCCACTGTAATAAAACGCCAACTGTGGACCAAATCAAATGCACTTCAGATACTTCCAGATCCATTCATGTAATCAATCCTCGTCTTTGGCCCCCAAATCCGCTCTCAGGACCCTCGAAGAACAGAGCCTGGTGACATTCACTGAATTCCTTCTGGTTTGAGCGTGGCCACATGTCTGTGGGAGTGAGAGTTAGTGTTGGTTGAGAGGGAGGCAGCATCTGCAGCAGCTGGTTTAGAGATCGAGCCGGAGCTCCGATGGCTCTCGCCACCTCATATCCTGTCTAGGACGTGTCCTAGCTAAAGCCCTGCAGTTTGACACCACAAGCTGGAAGCTGGCTGCCTTTGGCATCAGGGTGTCTGGGTTGTGCAGTCAGACACACACACATGCATACACTCAACACACACACACACTCGCCTGCTGTAGGTAGTGGGTATGGGCACAATGTCAGCAACTGCCAGCTAGGCATGTCTTTATTTTTTTGAAGAGAGAGAGACAGAGAGAGACAGAGAGAGACAGAGAGACAGACAGAGACAGAGACAGAGACAGAGAGAGAGAGAGAGAGAGAGAGAGAGAGAGGAGAAAGAGACGGAGGAGTTGAAGCAAAGCGAGCTAGAAATCTTAGCCTTTTATTACCAGAAACTAGGGTGGATTTATGTGTGGTTCTCCAGGTCGGTTCCAGGCTGTGTAAATACATTGGAGCGTCAGACGACTGAACGTGTGAGAGGAGATGCACTTCACACAGAACCAGAGCCGACCACAGACACACACAAATGCCCTGAGAGAGAGAGAGAGAGAGAGAGAGAGAGAGAGAGAGACAGAGAGATGCATGGAGGCCGTTGGGTGCTGAAGTGTGTGTGTGATGATTCAGGGCGTCTTGGCCCATTGTGGTGGTGCTGAGAGGTGGAGCAGACAGACCCGGCCTTGTGCCAGCGCAGACACCTGGGACACCTCTCCCACCTGCTGCCCAGCGCACCTGCGCCGTCACCATGGCAACACATTCTCCGCTGACCTGCAGCTACAGGCCTCTCGTTGACCCAGAATTCCTTTCCTAGCCTCTCTTCTCCTCTCTCCTCTCCTCGGTCTCCTTTCCTCTCCGTACCTGACTTCTCCTTTCTGCTCCTCTCCTTCACCTAACTTCTCCTCCCTGTCCAAATATCTCCTAATTCCTCAGCTTTCCTAACTTCTCCTCCTCTTTCATCTCCTGCCGGATCCTCTTTCCTAACGTCTCCACACCTGTCCTTTCTTAACCTCTCCTACCCTCTCATCGGTTCTTCTCTCCTCACCTCCACCTCTATAGAAGAGGAACAGTATGTTCCTGTGTGCGGTAGGGTTGTTCATATCATGACAATGTTTGTTTCCATGGCTTTTCGTCAGTAAACTGAGCAGTACTAACACAGCTCTGCTGGTGCTATTTAAGGATGTATTGACAGAAATTCTTATTTGGGAGATTGGTTTGTGTTGGCAAAGTAGGTCTATCTCCCCGCCCCCTCTCTCTCTCTCTCTCATTCTTTCTTTCTCCCTCATCTCTTTGTCTTTTCTCAACAGTTGAGAAAAGAACGGCTATGATCCAAAAACCGGTGGGTGGCATTGTAAATATGTTTTCTTTTAATTTTTTGGACTCAGTAACAGGAAAAGCTGTCTCCTTCAAACTACCCCTCTCTCTCCTTTGGTTAATCCTAAAGATTCCCCTCTCTGTGGTTCAGCCTAAGGGTAGACCTGGACTGTGCTTGTATCTCCTCTGCTTTCACGCAAAGCTAACACACACACACAGAAAAAACAGCCCACTGTTTTCAGCTCCGGTTGTCACTTTCAGTGGAAGAATTTTAACTGTTGTTTCTGTTGACAGAACTGTCATGGCATGACAGCTGATGTCATGACTTCACCGCCTGTGTGGAATTTTCTGGAAGGGCTTTAATAGTCAGGAGAACTATTGAAGGGCTGGGTCAGGGTCTTTTACTAACACCCAAGGTTCAATAGCAGCATTCCTTAAATAGCTCAAGAGACATACTGCTCAGATTGATGTGTTTGTCTAAAAGTTAAACAGGATGGAGTGAGTAAACTGAGTATCACTCTGACAACTCTCACAAACAACAGTGGGGCTTGTCCTCCATGCAGCACGATGGCCAATTACATTACATTCTAAACATACAACCATACTCCCACAATTGCCGGTGGCATCATTTAAAGGCTGCACCGACCTGCTCTCCTATTGGTTGTTAGGTTGTACATGTATGTTCAAACTGCTTGTTGCCCTTTCTCTGTGTCCATATATGTCCATATGGATGGCCATGTCTCTATGCGTGTGCATGTAAGTTAGCTAGCAGCCAGTATGGGTGGTCTGCTCCAGAAACACACACAACTCTACATTTCAGTATTTTACCAATGACCCTCCCTGGAATGCATGGGCCTCTTGTAGACACTGTGGTTCCATGCAGATGAGGCAGGGCATGCTGAGAAGCAGTTTGACCAGTGATGTCCTAATCTCCAGACAAGATCTGCTGGGCCAGCTAGGGGCTATGGGACAGGCACAGTCAAACACGCTTGAGAGTCCAAATGCCCACTGGGCTTATGAATGTCATATTCCTTACTATCTACCAATCCATGGTCAGACTGGCGTGTAGTAATAAGTGTAGCTAGCTACAGTAACGAAGTCCTGGCGCTGTTTCTAGGAAGTGTATGATTATGTTGTTGGCTTTCAGGTTTTTAGTTATTGCTCTCATTTAGCCTAATTACAGTTGCACGAAGTGCCAGAATCCAAGTGCCAATTTTCCTCCCGCTGCAAATGGCATAAGTGCATCTAAACATAGCTAGCAAATTCTTGCGGTTTTGGAACTATCTGCTCTGATAGGAGAAGGGGCGGGATGGAGAGAGGGGGAGAGGGCCAGGGAAACCAGACCTGTTTTGTTTAATTCTTTAGTACAAGTGAGGATTCTGGGAGAGGTAAAGCTAGGAGAGGGGAAAGAATGGATAAAGGAGGAGAGAAAGATGATGGAAAAAGGAAAACAGACAAAAAAGAGAAGGACATTGCTTACAAGAAATAAGTTGGACAGAAAAACTTGCAGAAAGAAAAGAGGGAAGGATGGGGACAGAGAAAGAGAGAGGAAGGGAGAAATGGAGAGTGTTACTGTTAGAAACATGGGTTTAGGAGCACACTGTAACTCCTCTGTCCATGCTCTTCCTGTTCCCGTGTGTGTGTGTGTGTGTGTGTGGCAGTTGGGCACAGTGGAGCAGGCTCAGTTCTGCAGCACACACAGGAAGTCTCCAGCACTGATCCCAGAACAGATTCTCCAGCCAGCCACTGACAGCCACTGACAGCCCCGTAAACACGACAGGAAACACGGGAGAGAGGGGAGAGAAAGAGAGAGGGAGAGAAGGAGGACAGAGGAGGGGGGGGGAGAGAAGGAGGACAGAGGAGGGGGGGGGAGAGAAGGAGGACAGAGGAGGGGGGGGGAGAGAAGGAGGACAGAGGAGGGGGGGGGGAGAGAAGGAGGACAGAGGAGGGGGGGGGGAGAGAAGGAGGACAGAGGAGGGGGGGGGGAGAAGGAGGGTAAGAGGGGGGGGGGAGAGAAGGAGGGTAAGAGGGGGGGGGGGGAGATGGAGGGTAAGAGGGGGGGGGGAGAGAAGGAGGGTAAGAGGGGGGGGAGAGAAGGAGAGAGGGAGAGAAGGAGGGTAAGAGGGGGGGGGAGAGAAGGAGGACAGAGGAGGGGGGGGAGAGAAGGAGGACAGAGGAGGGGGGGGGGGAGAAGGAGGGTAAGAGGGGGGGGGGGGAGAGAAGGAGGGTAAGAGGGGGGGGGGGAGATGGAGGGTAAGAGGGGGGGGGGAGAGAAGGAGGGTAAGAGGGGGGGGGGGAGAGAAGGAGAGAGGGAGAGAAGGAGGGTAAGAGGGGGGGGGGGGAGAGAAGGAGGGTAAGAGGGGGGGGGGGAGAGATGGAGGACAGAGGAGGGGGGGGGGGAGAGAAGGAGGGTAAGAGGGGGGGGGGAGAGATGGAGGACAGAGGAGGGGGGGGGGAGAGAAGGAGGGTAAGAGGGGGGGGGGGGAGAGATGGAGGACAGAGGAGGGGGGGGAGAGAAGGAGGGTAAGAGGGGGGGGGGGAGAGATGGAGGACAGAGGAGGGGGGGGGAGAGAAGGAGGGTAAGAGGGGGGGGGGGGGAGAAGGAGGGTAAGAGGGGGGGGGGGAGAGATGGAGGACAGAGGAGGGGGGGGGGAGAGATGGAGGACAGAGGAGGGGGGGGGGAGAGAGAAGGAGGGTAAGAGGGGGGGGGGAGAGATGGAGGACAGAGGAGGGGGGGGGGAGAGAAGGAGGGTAAGAGGGGGGGGGGGGAGAGATGGAGGACAGAGGAGGGGGGGGCAGTGAGACGGGGGTTGGAGGAGAAGGGGGAGGGAAGACATGAGAGAGTAGAGGGGGAGACGACGAGATACGAAAGACTGCAAGAGAGCGGGAGATGGAGGGAAAGAGGGAGGGGTTGTTGGACAGAAAGAGGGAGGGGCAGAAGGAGAAGAGGAGAGGCAAGCGTCTGACTTCTCAGGCAGTGGACTATCTGGAGAGAGACATTGCTGTAGATGGAGCGTTGTAGCTCTGTTGGCAAACAGTAGAGACAGGCTGATATGGTACGACAGGAGGGAAGCTAATCACTAACTGCTAACTACTGCTAAGGTAGGGTTCCATTGTATTCCACTGCCTTGTGGTTCGCGAAGCTACTGTCTTGTCTGTCTACTAGACTGTGGTTCAAAGGCCTGTACTGAACTGTACTGTACTTGTTGAAGTTGTACTGTTTTCCTAGCATTGTGTCTGTAGATAGAGTTGTACTGTTTTCCTAGCATTGTGTCTGTAGATAGAGTTGTACTGTTTTCCTAGCATTGTGTCTGTAGATAGAGTTGTCCTGTGTCTGTAGACAGGGTTTCTGGCAGTATTTCTGCAGGGGGAGAGTGTTGATGTTCAGAGTGAGGACTGTCCTGGGTGGTCCAGCTTCTCTGCACTCCTCACTGCTCAGTCACGTAGCTAGCGGGATATTTTTACTCTGTGTCTTTCTAGCTGATTGGGTTAGCTTCCTGTCTGCTTGTATCCCTTCATCATCGCCATCCTCCCTCCCTCACATTCTCTCTCCCTCACATTCTCTCTCTCTCTTCTTCATACTCTTTCTCGTCAAAACTGTTTCACTTTTAATCCTGGCTCAGAGGCAGTAGCCAGTGGTCAGTACATACTTGTGTTTCCAGAACTTGAAAACAAGTTTTCCCTGTTTGAGTCAGTGCACACTGGTCAAGGTAGTTGCTAAACATGTGTGAGGCATCAATAGCTAATAACTTAGATGCCGTAAGCATTGTTCACCCATCCATGCTGTACTGTAGACTGCCTGTTGACCTCCTGTGCGTGTGAGTGTGTGTGTGTGCCTGTGTGTGTGTGTGAGGACTGGCAGATAACCGGACGGGATAAACATCCCCTGGTCCTTCCCTCCTTCCTTCCTGTCTGTAAACTAACACACGATGATGTCATCCTGCAGGGCGTAACCATGGACGACGACTTTGAGCGCCGCCGTGAGCTGAGGAGGCAGAAGAGGGAGGAGATGAGGCTGGAGGCCGAACGGTAAGACTACTCTTCATCATCTTCATCTTCATCATCATCTCTTATTCCTTCTGCTGCCTCAGGTCCTCGTGTAGCTGCGGTGGTTGGAGGACCACTCATTACAGTGCCCATCTTCGTCAAATGGGAGACCTCGCGTTTTCCTGTACATGTGACTCAAATCCTTTGGCTACGATCGAGTTGAATCAAAATCCACACAGACGTTAAGTCTGCCGTAGCACACCTCGAGTCCTCATAGAAAGTGCTGGCTCAGCATGCAAATCAGACTGACCCTGCCTCGTCCTCATTATGGAAGCTGCAGTTCCATCAGTTGGTCAGAAGGGGTGCAAGTGGCCTAATCATCCCCACCTGGCCTGATGACCTCAGTGCTCTCTCCTCTGTCCATATATGGGTCAATGGCGCTGCCTAAACAGACTGGTTTTGACTGTGCTGCTACTTCCATCTGTTAAAAGCCTCCACAGTACAGTACCCGAGGAGAACAGCCCTATTACATGGTCATAAAACACCACCGACATCAGACAACTTTGTCTAGAGGATGGACATGCAAATGTTTCTCGCTGTGACCTGTGTACATAGTACAATGTACAGGGGCTATGCACCGCTCATGAGCTGATATGGACACTCGACAAACAGAGGTCGAGTCTTTATAACCCTTCATCAGATATGCTTCTGCGGTGGCCATGTTTACTTCCCCAGTGTTGATAAGCTAATGATGGCGTTCCAGGGCAGTTGATGAATGGCTGGAAAGCAGCATCTCATGCATGTAAGAAGTGTGTGCGTGTGTGTGTGTGTGTGTGTACGCTGCAGCTTTTGGATGCTCGCTCTTGGCTTTGTCATACAGTCAGTGTTTATTTGAACATTGCTGAACGCATTGTGGAAACTGACGTTTTCTGCCAGAAAATGTACTGACCGGGATCATTAGTTATGACTTAGCTCATATCTCATCATGGTCATGTCCACTCACGTCCAGCAGATGTAATCTAGTGTAACGTTGCTGGCGTGCTCTCTGATCCTGCTTGTGTGTTCACCATCACCCTGCTTTGCTGCCCGCTCGACTGGGAATGTGGGAGACTGTTTCATAACGCGCCTCCAAGTCAGCGCTTCGGCTTGTTTGTCTGAAATATGGCAGAAAGTGTAAAGTGAGAATGAGGGAAAGCGAAGAGAGAGAAAGGGAGACAATGGACTGAGATAGAAAGAGAGAGTGAGCAAGAGGAGGATAGGGGAAGTTTTTCCATGGTGGGAGTATGTGCACAAGTTCTTTTTTTTTTTTGGGGGGGGGGGGGGTTCAGCTAAAGGAGTCATTTCAGTTGGCAGGCAAGACTGGAATTCTAGTTGAATATTGTGTTATTGATAAAAGATCTCTCAATTGAAATGTTTACATTTTTGTCAATATGCTGTAACACACAATATGTACATGTCACACATAATCTAGCTAGTCAAAAGTACTTCTGCCTTTGGCCTCTGCTTAACCACCACCAACTTGTAAATATGCTGCAAGAATGTTAAACTGTGTGTGTGTGTGTGTGTGTTTATGATATGAGTAGCAAGACTGGCAGATGTCTTGCTTTGATAATACATGTTAACCGGAAAGGTGACCAGCATTGACTTTGTAGCTGAGCATCACAGAGCTGTTTAATGAACTACAGCTTGGTTGGGCATAGATGAATCTGACACTTGAGACTGTGTGTATACATGCATACATGTACACCAGTCTGGACCAGCCAGGGGCGATGAAGCCTTGACGAGCAGCATTTACCTCCTTTATCTATGGGAGCCTAGATCTAGCATCCTGTGTGTGAGAGTGTGTGTGTGTGTGTGTGTGTGTGTGTGTGTGAGGGTGCCTGGCCGTTAGGAGGTCCCTGTCCCTGTTCTGTGTTATGTCAGACTCACACCAGTCTGCTGACAGTGAGGTTCCATCAAGCTCGTCATGTTATGAGTCTGTCTGTCTCTCTGACATGGTGCCCTTGTCTCACAGCAACACTGTTTCTCACACCGGACTGTGGACTGGTCCTTGCTGTGTCCAAGCAGCACCCCCCCCCCCCCCCCACACACACACACACACACACACACACACACACACAGGAATGTTTTGACTGCTGTTTTTACTTCCCTTCCAGAAGAGAAGTGGACATGGAATGTTCCCCAGTCTTAGCAGTGAGGGTGAGCAGCACCCCAGCAGGCCTGTGTCTTGTGGAGTGTCTGCCCCTGAGCTCCAATGACATGTTCCTCACACTGTCCAGCACCGGGGACAAGCCAAGGCCTTGTTTTAATAGGGTTCCCATAGGAAATGAATGCGAGAGAGTTTTGACTCATGTCACTGAAACCAAGGATTCTGACACAACGTTCATGAATGAAAAACATGACTTCAAAATGATGCATGGCATGAGAAAGTCATAAAACGCCACAGAGTGAAACAAAATCTCAGAGATAATAAATAGTTAATCCCTGTAAAGATAAATAACTTTGAATGACCAAACTCTGAGATGTATTTATCTGTCAGTGGAGCGCAGCACACTCATGTGCAGCGTCCATGGTGCAGCAATGGTGCTTCCTGGTGTTGGTGTGGCCCCGCCCCGCCCCTCCACATCTGCTCCAGCCCTCCTGAGAGACCAGGAAGAGCTCAGGAAATAACAACCATCCTCGGTGAATGGGCCCTTCCAAACATTCCCGTCCTGGAGAATGGACCTGCTGTCTGTCCTGCCCCTGACCTGGGGCTGATCTGTCAGGGCCTCTGGGCCGCGGGGGGTGGGCGACGTGCTGGATCTCCCCCTCTCACGCATCTGCCTCTCGGGTCAGTGTTTGATGACGTGCTCCAGCGATGAATGGGCTTCCCCTCACACCTGACCCCAGGCTTCTCAGACTGAGCTGCAGCCTCAGTCCTGGGCTGGGACGGTGTAGTAGACCAGCAGCAGCTTGACCTCAATCTGGACCAAGAGGCCAGAATATACAACGTCTCTCTACCTCTCTCTCACTCTACCTCTCTCTACCTCTCTCACTCTACCTCTCTCTACCTCTCTCACTCTACCTCTCTCACTCTACCTCTCTCACTCTACCTCTCTCTCTCTACCTCTCTCTTTCTACCTCTCTCTCTACCTCTCTCTCTACCTCTACCTCTCTCTCTACCTCTCTCTCTCTCTCTACCTCTCTCTCTACCTCTCTCTCTACCTCTCTCTCTACCTCTCTCTCTACCTCTCTCTCTCTACCTCTCTCTCTACCTCTCTCTCTCTACCTCTCTCTCTCTCTACCTCTCTACCTCTCTGTCTACCTTTCTCTCTCTACCTTTCTCTCTCTACCTTTCTCTCTCTACCTTTCTCTCTCTACCTTTCTCTCTCTACCTTTCTCTCTCTCTCTACCTCTCTCTCTCTCTCTACCTCTCTCTCTCTCTACCTCTCTACCTCTCTGTCTACCTTTCTCTCTCTACCTCTCTCTCTACCTCTCTCTCTACCTCTCTCTCTCTACCTCTACCTCTCTCTCTCTACCTCTCTCTCTCTCTACCTCTCTCTCTCTCTCTACCTCTCTCTCTCTCTCTACGTTTCTCTCTCTACCTTTCTCTCTCTACCTTTCTCTCTCTACCTTTCTCTCTCTACCTTTCTCTCTCTACCTTTCTCTCTCTACCTTTCTCTCTCTACCTTTCTCTCTCTACCTTTCTCTCTCCACCTTTCTCTCTCTCCTCTCCTGTCCTTCTCTTTCCCCTGTTGGCCTCTTCCTCTCACCTCTTCCCTCTGTTCTCTGGGCCAGCTTCTCTCTGGGCTTGGTCTATGGAGGAAGGAAAGTGGCTTAGTTACTGGGGGAAGCGTGGGAATGGGTCAGAATGTCTGATAGGGTACGCCCTCTCTCTCCCCCTGTCCCTCCTCCCCCTGTCCTCACCCTCTGAGTGCTTTCTTCCTCCTCCCTCTCTATTGCTCTCCCCATCCCCCTCCCCCTCTTTCTTCCTCCTCCCTCTCTATTGCTCTCCCCATCCCCCTCCCCCTCTTTCTTCCCCTCTCGTCTCGGGGAGGTGAAGAAGTCTTTTCTCATGGGGCTCTCGCTGCCTAAAATGTTTTCTCTTAACATTTCTGAGATGTTTTGCTGTAAAGAAAATATTTGGACATATTTCTGCTAATGTTTCCGCTGAGTGGCTGTGTGTTGACTGGAGGTTTTGTAGTGAGTGTCGTTAAGGAGGGGTTTACTGGCCCTAGCGTTAGTCCTAAATCAACTTTATTGTTCGCATTATGAAACAGAACGTAGTCGCAAGTGTAGGTTTGGGGCAGTTAAACAAACACAGATCTGTTTACTGTGAGGGAATGTGAGCACGGGGTAGACATGTCATAAAACAATCAAGTTGGTTTCCAGCCACAGTATTGTTTCCACATGCTCAACATGTTGGTGTGACGACAACTTACATAAGTGGCTCTGCTCGTGCCGTGTTGAGGAGAGGGAGAGAGTGCTGCAGCTGAGGTGTGTGAAGCATGTTATTAACCGTCTGTCGCCGCCTCAACAGAGGGCTCCAGTCTGAGACAGACCACCCAATGAGAGACGACTGTCGCTGTACAGACAGACGTACAGACGTGCCTACCTGCAGGTTATTAAACAAACTGGCCTCTCAGACTCCGACTGCAGACGGAGATGTATGATCTGGAATATATGATAAGATCTCTGCTGGCCTTTGCTTGCTTTCATATATGCTCTCGCTCGCTCGCTCTCTCTCTCGCTCGCTCACGCTCTCTCTCGACATGTCTCTCTCCATCTGTCTCGATCTCTCATCCCCCATCTCTCCTCCCTCACCCCTGGACCTACATTCTTCCCAGAGATTTGTATCTCTCATGCAGGTCTCCAGGAGGTCGTGGGCAGGAGGATATTACATCGAGGCCTTCTCTGGTCTGCCCGCCCACAGGTCCAGGGAAGTGATGGACAGGAATGCTGATTCACTTCTGAGCGGCTTGTTCTTGTTGTCCTTCCAGAGAGCGATTTTACCGCCCCCCTCACTTCTCGATGGAGGGTGTCTGTTCTGTTGTATCCTGGGGCTTGTCTCTGTTTCCCAGGACACCTCCGCTGTTTGGGGGACTGTTCTCCAAAGACGGGTTCTCTCTGGAACCGCTGGGTCCACTCCAACACCACTGGGAACATAGCCTGCCCGTAGTCTCCATGAGGGATTCTGCTACAGAGACAATTGAAACTGTTGGGAAATATCTAGTTTTTCTGTGAGAGATCTGGTTTTGATGTGAAACATCAGATTTTGCAATGAAAGATCAGGTTTTAGTATAGAAGGTCTGGGTTTGATGTTCCAGATCTGGTTTTGATGCGTTTGCTTCTTACTAGCTCCATTGTGTCGGATTGATAAGGGAGTTTATATCTATATTTGAGAGCCCAGAAACACACATGCATACGTGCTGACTCGCACAGACGCTTGTACTCCCCCACCCCACACACACACCCACCCACACCATGAGTAGTGTGAAGGAGTGGGAGAAGTCTGATGTGGTGACATCAGGGTCCCCTAGGTGGAATCTGGGTGTTGACAGTTCTATTATGTCAACGTTCCAGAAGCGGTTCTCGGGCCAGAACTCCAGGATCCCCTCTGGTCTGTGGCTCCACACCTGGCCCCAGCTCAGGCTGCTGTCAGCGTGCTCAGCCCATGTGTCTGTGCCTGACCTCAGGAGGAGGACGAGGGAGAACACACCCAGGCGGCACTCTCTCTCTCTCTCTCTCTCTCTCTCTCTCTCTCTTTCTCGCTCTCTCGGTCTCTCTCTCTCGGCTCTTTTGAACGGCCATACACGTGGAGTCAGCTGCATGATCTGTCTCTGTCTGTACCAGAGTGGCCTTCCAGAGGAACGATGAGGATGAGGAGGAGGCGGCCCGGGAGAGGAGACGAAGGGCGCGCCAGGAGAGGATGAAGAGCAGGGAGGGGGAGGAGTCTAGCGGGCAAACAGACACCTTGGCGATAACCAACAGCCACAGGTATTAATAACACACACACACACACACACACACACACAGGCACAGGGCTCCCCTCAGCCTGGCAGGGCTGGGAGGTGGTTAATAATAGATGTGTGTGTAACCCTGATCCACAATGGGAACAGCAACATCATGAGGTCAGGTGAAACAGAGCCCAATCACAGAAAACCCTGTCTTAAGACTTTTGTACTCTTTGAAACACCGCCCAAAAAATGTTTTGTGAGCCGACTCAGGCCCTTTACTATCTACAGACCTCTGACTGCCAATCAAAGATAACACGGCTGAAGCCCCGCCCTGGGCCCTGCCTCGATGAGGTCATCGACAGTGGGACATGGACATGGTGGGAGATGTCTGACATCCAGACAGACAAAAACAGCTTTGTAGTATCAGCGTTTCCTACCAGTGAGGTCACACAGACACACACACACACACACACACACACATCCGGTGGCTGTGGAACAGGCCTGGGACTGTGTGATCTGCTATTGTTGATTGTGTGCTGGCGATATGCTAACGTTAGGCAAACAGTTGGTTCAGCATATCTACTTTATTGCTGTACTAGCAATGTCAATGATGTTGACAGGTCTTCGACTCTCTCTCAGTTCTATATTTCACACTTCTGACAGGCAGCAAGTGTGAAAACATTGTTTGGTCAGAGATGGTGCCCCGGGAAACTATGCAGAGTGGACATGCAATCCCTTAACAATATCCTCTAGTGACCTTGTGCTTATCAAAAGCACCTGCAACAGACTCACACACCACCTTCCTCCAGCGTCACTGCTGAAATCATGAGAACTGACGGAGCTCCTAGTTCACAAACAAATTCCAACAGATCCACTGTATGAATAACAGACCAGATTTCACACCTTGAGGTGTGTGAGTGTCTGGGCTTGTGTGTGTGCAGGTGCGTGTTCACAGCCTCTGTGTATCTTGTGACTGAGGCGTGATCTCTCCCTCTCCTCAGCGTGACGGAGAGTTCCGGAGGAGGAGGTGGAGATGACGAGGAGCAGGCTCTGATGGAGCGCATGGCCAAGAGGGAGGAGCGACGCCAGCGACGCCTGAAGGAGGCGCAGGAGAGGCAACAGGGGGCGGACGCCCACGACAACAACCGCGACTACGGCGACGCGGCGGCCAACAGCGCCGAAGAGGAGAGGCCGCTCGGACGCAGGGGGCGCTACCCCGACAACGAAGAGGAGGAAGAGCAGGGGAGGAAGATGACGATGACGCGCGACAGAGAGGAGGAGGAGAAGGAGGAAGAGGAGGAGGCTGTCCCAGAGGAAGAGGAGGAGAAAGAGGAAGTGGAGGAGGAGAAGCCCAGCAGGGCTTACATGAGAGAGCAGGTCAGTCTATTGGTCTGTCGGTCATCCCCTTCGTTGAAATGTGGCTTTTAGCTTCTCCACGTTTGTTTTGTAAACATGTTCCAACTCCTTGTTTACCCCCGTAGGAGTCCTGTGAGGAGAAAACTAACATGTCACACATGCAAAACGAGGTACAGTTGTTGGTTGGTTGATGTGGCTGAGGCCTGCTGGGATGGAGATCCTTTCTGAGTCTCTATCATTCTCCCCCAGGACCAACAACAACAGCTGAACTCTAACTCAGTATTAGCACAGATCCCAGGTCAGCATGAGTCAGATGAGGAGCAGGCAGGAGGAGGAGAGGAGGATGAAGGGATAGAGAAAGAGGAAGAGGAGGGGATAGAGAAGGAGGAAGAGGAGGAGGAGGAGGGAATAGAGGAGGAGGGGATAGAGGAGGAGGAGGAAGAGGAGGAGGAGGGGATCGAGAAGAAGGACGAGGTTAAAGAGGAGGAGGACAGACTGCAGGAAGTGGGAGAGAAGAGGGAGGGCAACATACGAGCCAGAGAGCAGCAGGAAGACTGTGAGACAGCAGAGAATGGCGTGGGCCTGGTAAGACATCAGGGTGTGGAGAGGTGTGACTGCACCCAGGAGAACCTCCCAGTCTGGAAGAGGGCCAGCCCTGGGCCAGCCCTGTTCACTGTGCACCAACAGCAGCATTAAAAGCAGGGTTCAACTCATATCAACTGACTAGAGGAAAGCTCAATTCATAGTATTGAGCCCAGACCCAGACCAGAACCCATTGATATGGTTCCCAGACTGGCGTCTCTACCCCAGGGCTGGTCTTCATCTGTAGAGCACCCCCCCCCCTCCCCCTCCCCCTCCCCCTCCCCCTCACCCCCAGCTCCAGGCAGGGTGAACAGACCTCTCCCAGACAGTGAAGTTGTCCATGTTCACCGTGTGGTTTGCTGTGGTGGTTACGGAGCCTGCGCGAGAAGGTGTGGTCACGACCGTGTGGTCATCTGTAATGGCGTTCTCATGCCATGCCATGAGTGGTCAGGGTGCGGTCACGGTCACAGTGTGCTGCATGTCTGCCTCTGTTGTGTTCTGCCTCGACTCCATGGTAACTAAGGGGAAGTAGTTGACTCCATATTTCAAGTCTGTATTTCAAGTCTTGAGTTTTATAATTAGTACTGTAACTACACACGGGGTCGATATACATGTAATCAAGTCATTTGGTAACAAGCAGGTACATGCTCTTCAGCAGAGACAGTGCCAATGCAGACAGCTTCAAACTTGACAGCTCTATTTATTAAGCAGGGAGAAAGGGATGGGGTGACTGTTGGTGGGGGAATGGGGGGGAGGGGTATGGGGAGTACTATGAAAATGATAACTAAATACACTGTTGGAGTACATGACCTGCTAGTTACTCTGGAGTAGGGGCTGGCTCATGTGGCCTGAGATTCTGCATAACACCTCACACACACACACTCACACACACACACACTCACACCCTTGCTTTGCTCCATGTGTGTCACCGAGTGGAACCACTGTTGCTCCCGAACATTGGATGACTTTCCTCCGCTGCGTGTTGATTGGCTGGTTCTGTGGCTACAGGTGTCCCAGAAGGGCGGGGCCAGGGAGCAAGGGGACTGGCAGAGGAAGCAGAACGGAAGCCTGCATGAGGAGACTCCGCCCATGCAGAACAGGAAACCAGAGAGAACCCTCAGGTGCAGTACAGAGTCTCAGTGGCAATGGCGACATGACAACACACATCCCACACGCACACACACACACTCAGACACACACACACACACAGGCAGCAAGTGTCCTGGGGCAAAACTGCTGTCTTTGACACGGGTCACCTAACCCACCAGACAGAGCACAAGGACACCGTGGACTGAAACCCTACACGTACTGACACCTGAGTAAAGGTGTGTGTGTGTGTGTGTGTGTGTGTGTGTGTGTGTGTGTAGTCGCGGCAGCATGCGCGGCCCCGAGCCGGGGGTGGGGGAGGATCCGGACGACGCGGCGACCCGGCAGGAGGCGGAGCGCAAGCTGGAGGAGCTGAAGCGTCGCCGCGACGACGCGGAGGTGGAGGAGTTTGAGCGGATGAGGCAGAAGCAGCAGGAGGCGGAGCAGGAGCTGGAGGAGCTGAAGAAGAGGAGGGAGGAGAGGAGGAAGGTGCTGGAGGAGGAGGAGAGGCAGAAGAAGCAGGAGGAGGAGGAGAGAAAGGCACGAGAGGAGGTGAGGACGAGAAGCAAACCCTCTCTCTCTCCTTCTGCCCCTCTTCCTTCCCTCTCTTTCTCTGTTCTTCTACCTTCTGTTTCTTCCTTCCTTTTTCTCCCTCTCCCCCTGTCCCTCTCTCTCTCCCTCCCTCTCTCCCCAGACAGTGAGCTAGATAAAGTGGTGTTCTGTGTAACACCTGGTGGAGATAACAGCCACTCCTCTCCGTTCGTCCTGCTTCCCCGTGACATCATCTTGCTGTTCTTCAGACTTATCTGTCCTCCCCCCTCCGTGTGCAGGCGATAACTCTCCTGTCTGTCTGCCATCCTTCTCTCCGCTTCACCATGACCTCATACTCGCATACAGCAGCTAGCTTAGTGTGTGTGAGTGTGTGTGTGTGTGTGTGTGTGTGTGTGTGTGTGTGTGTGTGGGGACGAGTTGAATCCTGGCAGCGACTGACTGTTTGCCTCCCTGTGTCCGTCAGGAGGAGAAGAGGAGGATGAAGGAGGAGATCGAGAGGAGGAGAGCCGAGGCAGCCGAGAAGAGGCAGAAGGTGGAGGACACGATGGAGGGAGGAGAGGCCAAGCCCTTCAAGTGTGTCAGTCCCAGAGGGTCGTCTCTCAAGGTCAGACCCCCCCCCCTCTCCAGCCCTCTGTGACCCGTCTGGCCACGCCCTCACAGGGCCACGCCCTCACAGGGCCACGCCCTCAGAGGGCCACGCCCTCACAGGGCCACGCCCTCACAGGGCCCTGCATTTGCAGTCTTCTCCGTAGACTTCCTTTTTCTTCTAACCCTGCAACAGAAACCTGACACCTCAACCCAATCGCTGTGGCAATAAATATTTGTCATGGAAATGTGGGTTTAATCCACTTAGATGTGAGTGAACAGTCCAACTTCGAATCAGCTCTCACGCCGTGAAACCCGGGGGGGATTCACAGAGGAGAGGAGAAAATCACATTACTGCCATTTAGCTGTAATGACCATCTGGTAGTGCTGGCTAGCCTAACCTCTCTGGCTTGTGTGCTTGTTGAGGCTCCATGATTAGGTTTAGCTATGTGTGTTTGGTTGTTGTGTGGGTAAACATTAACCTTGTCCTGCGCCTATTCCTCCTCACAGCTTTACTTTGTCGTCATGTTTACTGTAGGTACAGCTGTTTGTGTGTGTTTCTTCTGCAGTTCACTTTTTACTCACCTTTTCCTAAAGATGAACACACCCCAAAGTGATGTGTTGATCTTGTTTGTGCTGTGATGCAGTGCTGTGTCTGTAACTGTTCCCGGTCATCTATCTCTGCACTGAAGGCCCATCCGTAGACGTAAACTACAACTCCATAGCGTCTACGATAGCTTCCTGGGGTGCAAACCCGTCCTCTGTGTTCTAGAACAGTCCGAGGACACAGGGTTCCGGAAGCTGGAACTGCTGTTGAGTGAAGCCGGATAGATACTAACAGTCCAGTCTCTCAGTGGGGTCAGGCTTACGCGAATGCAGGAAAACGATTAGGGTTAATAGGATAACTGGAAGCGCCTTCGTACGCCTGCAGCACCACACAGCATGCATGAGAATGGCCAACTTCCTGACCGGGGTATTTTAGGAACTCCCACAGCACCAACTCCCACAACCAGGACCTCCACCTCCGAGGGGTGGAGGGGAGATGGGGGGGGGGGGGGGTTGTGGGCGGATGGGGTGAGGGTGGGAGGGAGGGGGGTCGTGGGATGGTGGTATTTTCCTCCAGGGGTACTTGTGTTGCCCCTGTCCCAGCCCTGTAGGTGGTCTGTCATGAACAGCAGCCTTACATTCTCACAAGTATGGCCTGGGAGATTCACACACCGGGCAGTCAAACAGCCAAACCATACCAGAGAGCTGTCAGTCAACAGTGTTTGCGTTTGTTTGTGTGTGTGTGTGTGTGTTTGTGTGTGTGTGTGTGTGTGTGTGTGTGCATGCGTGGGTATGTACTGACTCCTCATTGACGTCTTTCCTCTGACCTTTCCTCCCAGATCGGTGAGAGGGCAGAGTTCCTGAACAAGTCGGCTCAGAAAAGGTGAACACACTCCACTGTGACACCACACTGCAGCAGTGCAAAACACCAGTCACACCATGCTGGCTCTACTCCTGGTCTGACTTTGTGTTGTATGCCTTTGTGTGTGACTATGTGTGTGTGTGTGTGTGTGTGTGTGTGACTGTGTGTGTGTGTGTGTGTGCGCAGCTCTCTGAAGCTGGCCCACTCCCCTGTGGTGTCTAAGATCGGCAACAGGCTGGAGCAGTACACCTCAGCAGCCCAGGTAGGAACCCCATCACCATCACTGTCATCATCCAGGGCCCACGCTGTTCCCACCGCCCAGGCTAACCCCGTGGCTAACCCTGTAGCTGCCCCTCTCTCCTCCTCCCTCCTCCAGAGGGAGAACAAGGACTCTCGCTTCCCTCGCTCCGGGGCGGTGGACCTGCCCATGGTCACAGACGGCATCCGCAACATCAAGAGCATGTGGGAGAAGGGCAGCGTGTTCACCTCCCCTGGGGGGGCAGGGGGAACCTTCAAGGTAGGTTTGGTCTGTGTGTGTGTGTGTGTGTGTGCGTGTGTGTGTGTGTGTGTGTGTGTGTGTGTGTGTGTGTGTGAGGGAGGGAGGGAGGGGAAGGGGCACATTTGACTGCCGCTTCCTGTTCGGCCCCCGTTGTCGATGACGACCAGGCGTCTCTGACCTTTGACCCCCCCCGCCTCCTCCCCAAACAGGAAGCAGCTGGGATGAAGATAGGCGTGGCCGGCCGCATCAACGACTGGCTGAACAAAACCCCCGAGAGCAAGACCCCAGGAGGCCGGCCGGCGGTAGGTCGTCGCCGCGGCAACCCCTGCCCCGTCTGAACTGTGGGAAAACATATTTCCTCGTCCTCTCCCACTGCAGTAAACTGCATAGGTCAACCCATCCTCACAGTTCCCTGCATGCTGCCGTCACTGTGACACGATGAAGGACGTGTGGAGACGCACGCACACACAGGAGGCTGGCCGGCATGCTACCTTGCAGGATGTGAGGTGTACAAGAAGTGCTCCCGTTTAGCAGAGTGTGTCAGTGGAGGCGTGTACACTTGTGGGCCTCAGCTAAAGCAGGCAGTGATCGACTATGTCTGTATAAACAACCCCCCCCCCCTCCAAAAGTGCGAGGTCAGCTTGTGTGTGGTGATCTCACTGTCTCTTAAACCTGGAGCGGCAACAGGCGTACATAGCCCAGGCATCACAGCTGTGGACGTAATGATGAGATATGGAGCTTAACATCCACTTTATCTTCCATGGTCTGACTCTATCACTGGGAGCTGCCTTGTCCTCATGATGCATGGAGCTGTAATCACCTGATAGCCCACTGCTGCTTGGCGCGGGTGCTAGATGTGGCCTGGCTCCCCCTGGTGGACATAAATCACACTGACGTATGAATACAGACTCCCCAGAGCTATCAGGGCAGAAGGTATTAGACGTCTTGTCATAAGAGTATGTGATATATAGTCCCATATCCGTTGTGGTGTTAGCTTAGCACTAGCTCTGTGGGTGCTGTCTGGATCACATGCAGGTTATCAGGGACCAGGCCAGACAGAAGAATCCAACTCTCTCACTGTTCTCTGGAAATGGCCACGTTCCAATACATCCATACCTAACCTTCCCTTGCCGCAGTCCTGTACCCAAGAACTGTAATGCATTCCCTGGGTCTGGCCTTGTTCCAACACGTTCATACCTCCTCTTCACTTGCCCTTGTCCTGGACTCCAGATCTGTGTTTATTTGAAGGCGTTGAGGTTTTTAGCTGCCTGTATGTTCATACCGGCGCAGACAGTCTGAGGTACGAGGATATATGAATGGAAACTAGCACAGCCCTGCCTAGCACAGTGACCATACTGGACTTTTCTCTTCACGTTGGCGTGATACCACTCGTGGCCACCGGAGGCCCTGTTACTATGGTGATACGGGGTCGCTGGAGGAGCGAGCGAGCGAGCGTGGTGGGATCTGCAGTAACATGACACCTGACTCAGTCTAGTGTGTAGCTGTGGGTGGAAGTCTGACTTCAAATGTGCGTGGATATCTGTCTCCCTCTAGTGGTCTAAGCATCTGAAGCAATGACTGTCGGAAATGCACTGTTATAACTTGTGTGTATCTCCTTTCTTCTTCTCTGCTAGCTATCTCCTTGATAGTCTCTGTCAGCTTCTCTTCCCAATGGACCTCTCTGTCCTCTGCTCTGTCAAAACCTTTCTAGGCGCCAAAGGTATTGTAGATAAAGCAAAATGACTTTTCTTTCCAAAATTTCAGTCCAAGTTTCATTCAACTTGTCCCAGTGTGATAAGAATTGTATTCCCTCCCTCCCCCTCTCTCTTTCTATCTCTCTCTCTTTCTCTTTCCATCCCTTCCCCTCATCCAGGACCTAAAGCCAGGTGATGTCACCAACAAACGGAGTCTATGGGAAAACAAAGGAGCTTCTCCTACCAAGGTAAAGAGCTCTCAAACACACACCTACACACACACACACACTCACAATCACTTTCTCCCAGAAACATCTCTCTGAGCGTGGAGAATCAGTTCGGAGCTCTGAGGAGGCTGACCAGATCATGTGACATGACAAATGGTTCTGTTTGTCAGCTGACTGAGACCAGTATGTTTCTCAGCAAAGGGGAATAACCTTTTGTTGCTTTTCTTTTTGTTTTTAAAGATGTCTCTTAGCTAGTTGACTTCTCTTCCATCTGGAAAGCCTGCAGAGGTAAAAAAATATATATATAAAAAAAGACCCCTTCTCCTCCCTGCCCCACACCTGGTCTAGATCAACAGTGTCACAACTCTGCTTCTGCCTCCACTGCTCACTGGCTGCAGGTGAAAGGTGCTCCTCTCCTGTGTGTCAGCCAGTCCCCCCATGGGCTCTGCACGCTCTGCTCTCAGCCTGTCTGCTGCTCTGAGGCGGTTTCACAGGTGCTTCCACACAAACGGCTGCTCTCTGAGATGTCTCCTATTTTTGTCGACGTTCCGTATGTGTCCTGGCTTCCACGCTTTGTCCCGGGCAACACCACAGCCCTGCTTATGGTGTTCATAGAGACCCCTTTATAGCCAACCATGTCCATTAGAGGCTACTGTGTCTAGAATATGCCCGCCATCCAACTCCTTCCTTTTCAGGCATCAGTCAGGGCAGCTTTGTGGTTCTGGTCCTCGGGCCTTCATCCTGGCAATGTTCTGGTTCAGAGGTGCTGGAGGTATTGCAAGCCTGCCAGGCAAGGAATAGACACCACTTAATGGTTAGTTAGCGTGATGCAAAAAAACAGGAAGGCCAAGTGAGGCATTGGATGGATAAAGGTTTGTTCCTGCTATAGATGCTGTGTGTGTGGGTGTGGCTCCAGCACTGGGCTCTGTAAAGGTCCGAGTTCACTCAGAAACGCCGTGTCTGAAACAACTACTATAAACTCTACTGTTTGGTGCTGACTGGTGTTTCTGCTCTCTATAACTTTCTCTCTCTGTCTCTCTGTCTCTCTGTCTCTCTCTCTCTCTCTCTCTCTCGCTGTGTGTGTCTCTCTCTGTGTCTCTCTCTCTCGCTGTGTGTGTCTCTCTCTCTCTCTCTCTCTGTGTCTCTCTCTCTCTCTCTCTCTCTCTCTGTGTCTCTCTCTCTCTCTCTCTCTCTCTCTGTGTCTCTCTCTGTGTCTCTCTCTCTCTGTGTCTCTCTCTCTCTGTGTCTCTCTCTCGCTGTGTCTCTCTCTCGCTGTCTCTGTCTCTCTCTCGCTGTCTCTGTCTCTCTCTCGCTGTCTCTGTCTCTCTCTCGCTGTCTCTGTCTCTCTCTCGCTGTCTCTGTCTCTCTCTCGCTGTCTCTGTCTCTCTCTCGCTGTCTCTGTCTCTCTCTCGCTGTCTCTGTCTCTCTCTCGCTGTCTCTGTCTCTCTCTCGCTGTCTCTGTCTCTCTCTCGCTGTCTCTGTCTCTCTCTCGCTGTCTCTGTCTCTCTCTCGCTGTCTCTCTCTCGCTGTCTCTCTCTCGCTGTCTCTCTCTCGCTGTCTCTGTCTCTCTCTCGCTGTCTCTGTCTCTCTCTCGCTGTCTCTGTCTCTCTCTGCGTCTCTCTCTGCGTCTCTCTCTGAGTCTCTCTCTGCGTCTCTCTCTGCGTCTCTCTCTGCGTCTCTGTGTCTCTCTCTCTGTGTCTCTGTGTCTCTCTCTCTGTGTCTCTCTCTCTGTGTCTCTCTCTCTCTGTCTCTCTCTCTCTGTCTCTCTCTCTCTGTCTCTCTCTCTCTGTCTCTCTCTCTCTGTCTCTCTCTCTCTGTCTCTCTATCACAGGTGTCAGGCCGAGGAGAGGCTAAATCAGTCACCAACGGTGAGTCCTTTTAGTTTCTTTATAAGAAAAATAGAAATGGGGAGAGAAAGAGAAGGAGAGAGAGAATGGAAAAAGACAGTGAGCGAGAGTGTTATCTAATGTGTTTCACGAACAGAAGCCAGAGGTTATGGTGAACCCGACAAGACAGGAACGGGGGGTCTGGTATAATTTACAGACCAGCATGTGTCCCTGCAGTCAGGGCTAACCCTAACCCCCCCCAGGGCCCAGCCTGTAGTAAATCACCAGGCCGTGCCACAAGCTTCTGCTGGCTCTGCTGTGTGTTCAGATGCCAAGCTGGCATTGTTTGCTATTTTTTACAGCCCCCCCCCAACCCCCCCCCCCCCCCACCTCCACCCACTGTCCAAGCAGTTCGGCCTTCAGGGATACCGTACGTGCCTCTGTAATGTGTCGTTCACCCAGAACCCCCCCCCCCACCCGGCCCACTCCCGTCCCTGACCTGGTGTCTGTTCCTGGGCCCGGGGGCTGGGGACAGCTTGCCTGGCTGGGTGTGCAGCTGGGCCACCTGCTGAATTGTCACATTAGGAGGTGGGCTTGTAGTAGATTAGCAGGCCATGCTACACCATCACCATGCAGGAAGACCAGCGGGGGAGGCAAACAATGTGAACAGAAGATGGGCTTCTGTTTGGGTCAGTGTTGGAACACTTGTGGTTGTAGTGGAACACAAGTGGTTGTAGACTTACAGACACACACACATACTGTATGACAAGGCACACACACTCAGACACATGCACTCACTCCTATTTGACCGAGGCTCATCTTACATAGGGTGTTGATGAGTGAAGGACAACATGTTTGTCAGGTATTTACATGGGAGCCAAGGCTAGGACCCCAGGGGAATCTCACACCACATCCCCACACACACACACACACACACACTATCCCCTTGTATCTTGGACTACAAACATTTGAACTCTCATGATCTACTGTTACCTAGGCAATAATGACACGCAGCTAAACTCAAACTGAGAAAAAGAAAGTAAAGTAACAGTGCCAGGCAAAATCCGTGTCAGATGCAAGTCAGCCAGCGTAATACTGATGTCCCAGTGTGTGGTGCAACCTCTGCATGGGAGGTGAGATAAATCAAGTGCTCCTTCAGGTCTGATGTGGGGGGGTTTGACATGGTGACCTCCCAGGCTGCCCAGGGCAGAGTATCCTGCAGCATTACTGGTGTCCGACATGTGGTGTGATAGACTTGTCTCTTTCCTCCCACCTTCTGTCATCAGGCATGGGACACTAATGCTTCAGAGAGATGATGCAGGCGGGACCAAGACAATCCTAGACTCTTCTTTACTATGTGCATGTAACCAAAGCTGCCCTCCCTGTCCCAGCCACCCCTGCAGAGGAGAGGAGACACAAGTCACATCCAGGACCTGTGCTGGGAAGTCCCAACCATCACAGCACACGACCTTTGCACATTGAATTTACCTTTCTAAAAGAAAACAAAATGCTGTGAAATTTGGACGTTTATGATTCTATGATATTCTTTTTTTTTTTTTTTTGAAATTTAAATTAGATGTATCCCTTGACCCTCAATCGTCTTTCATTTGTTTTGATGAGATAGAGATCGCTCTTAAAGATGACTCCATGTCTCAGTGTTACAAAGAGGGTTCAACATCAACTCTGTCAAAAACACTCTCCATCTCACCACCTTTATTTATATTTCAGGCAGAAGCTTCACTCATAGATATTTTATACCTGGTCACCAATTCAGGACATGCAGACATACAGGAAGCACTTCATGATCCATCTTATTTCACTTTTATATGTATTATCAATAGTGCAACAATGGTCTGAGTAATATATGTTAGCATATACATGTTTTTGATATATGAAAATCATACTGTAACCTATACTACAGCTTTATACTCTAAATGTTTTGCTTTTGTACTCATAAAATGACTACCAATCAAGAAAGGGGAAATCAATGGAAAGTAAAGAAATGATAGAAACATTAAGAAGGCCAATATAGCTTTTACTATACTATTGTCATTTTAATTTATGTTTTTTTTTTTACGTTTTTGTCTTTTTTTCTGGGCAGATTTTTGTAACTTTTTACTGTTGTTTATAACTTTTTAATTTACAGACACATTCCACTTCGTACACATTCCTCTGCCTATACACTAGTTTTGGGTTTAACAGATTAACTTCTGCAGGAAGTGACATCACCGAGAAAACACACGCTCTGCTCTCAGAGGCACCTCGGCTCTCTCTCACTGCAGATCTGTACACCAGCTGAACCAGATCCAGCTGGACTGAACCAGATCCAGCTGGACTGAACCAGATCCAGCTGGACGATTTAACCATCCACTATGGTCATAGATCTACTATTTTACACTTGTGTAGCTTAGGTATTAGTCAGCTTGGTCTCTGTTGGCTTGTCTAGGCATTGGAAGCTTGTCTAGGCATTGGAAGCTTGTCTAGGCATTGGAAGCCATAGACATAGGCACAGGCTAGTTACATAGTACTGTTAACCACTAAATCATCTTCTTGGCCTTGTAATCTGACCACTGGTAATAGCATTTAAGCGCAATGTACTCCTCTGCACTGTACTGTTGCCTGATACCTACTAAGTGACGATTTGGGTAACTGCAGTATTTTTATACTTCACTTTCAGTAATTTAGTTAATTATCTTTCACATTCCATTTTTTCATTTTTTATTAATGCATGACTTGCTTGGTAAAGGGTGTGGCGGGTTGTCAAAGGCATTCGATTGGTCGATGATTTGCGCTATACTATGACACAACTGTGACAATCACATTCCATGACTTCTGGCGTCCAGCAAGGGGAAGTCTGACCAAAATCTTTTTTGTTGTGTTTCTGTATGTGATATTAATAATAATATGTTAATTTTCATATTTTTGCTATTTGATGTTTTACTCTTTCTGTCTTTGTATTTCCATGTTAAACACCTGCATGTATATGTAGAAACCATGATCCTATGTAGTGCTCACTATCTGTAGTGTTCAGACCCCTCTAGTGTGGTGGTAGTAATGGGTTGACCCATGCTGAATGAATGTTTTAAACATTGTACCGCTGACCCAGCAACAGAAATAAAACCATACAAATATTAAAATGTTGCCCGATCTGTCCATATATGATATCGGTCAGGGCATTTAGGACAATGCATTGTCTACTGTAAAACAACATGTAAGGTTTTAGGTGGGAAACATTGAAATACTAATGATGATGTAGTACTCTTGTCCAGTGGAGAACCGTGATACCGATACAGCGCGCACACAGCATTAGGCCTACATGAAATTGTGTTGGTCAGTACGCACTATTTGAGCCAGCCCTTCAACAGTGGCACGGCAGCCGAAAGGTTTTTAAATAACATGGCCTACCTTTGATGATCTTCTCTTGAAAACAAAGTCCATTCTTTTGTCCTTTTGGATGAATTGGTTGATGGCTGGGTCATCAAAGCAGAATTGTCAAGAGAAGAGGCAAGACATCTTGATTATAGTGGTGTGTGTGTGTGTGTGGGGGGGGGGGGGGGGGGGCATTTGAGTTTGTGTGCGTGTTTGTGTAAGATAGTGTTTGTAAGATAGAAAGAGAGAAACAGTAAAGAATTGATTTTACAAAAGCACATATCTACTTTATTTTTCTTTGAGACCTTGCTGCACTCTTTACGGTAATCGTGCATAATGACGTTGCGTTGGTATAGATTGACCAGTCATTCTGTTCAACACTAACATATAGGCTAGGCTAGGGCTACAAAACAGTGGCACGGCGGCCGGAAGAAAATCAGTTGGCACGGCAGCCAAAATTTTTAATAACATGGCCTACCTTTGATGATCTTCTCTTGAAAACAAAGTCCATTCTTATGACTTGGTGGTGGTGGTGTGTGTGTGGGGGGGATGGATTTGAGTTTGTGTGCGTGTTTGTGTAAGATAGTGTTTGTAAGATAGAAAGAGAGAAACAGTAAAGAATTGATTTTACAAAAGCACATATCTACTTTCATGTTCTTTGAGGTACAAAACAGAGTTGGGTGAACTTGAGATAACCGGACAAAGTTTGCTAAGGAAACTTTGAGTACAGGTCAGATGAATAGGGAATAAAGAAACAACGTCACAGCTTTCTCTGTTATTACATCCGTTGCATCCATTGCACAAAGCAGTAGAGAACCGTGACTCTTAAACCTTGGTCCTCTGACCCCAATTACTCGTCAGAAAAAAACACGATACAGCGCGCACACAGCACTAGGCCTACATGAAATTGTGTTGGTCAGTACGCACTATTTGAGCCAGCCCTTGCTGCACTCCTTACGGTAATCGTGCATAATGACGTTGCGTTGGTATAGATTGACCAGTCATTCTGTCCAACACTAACATATAGGCTAGGCTAGGGCTACAAAACAGTGGCACGGCGGCCGGAAGAAAATCAGTTGGCACGGCGGCCAAAATTTTAAATAACATGGCCTACCTTTGATGATCTTCTCTTGAAAACGAAGTCCATTCATCTTATGACTTGGTGGTGGTGGTGGTGTGTGTGTGTGTGTGTGTGTGTGGGGGGGGGGGCATTTGAGTGTGTGTGCGTGTTTGTGTGTAAGATACAAAGAGAGAAACAGTAAAGAATTGATTTTACAAAAGCACATATCTACTTTCATTTTCATTGAGGTACAAACAGAGTTGGGTGAACTTGAGATAACCGGACAAAGTTTGCTATGGAAACTTTGAGTACAGGTCAGATGAATAGGGAATAAAGAAACAACGACACAGCTTTCTCTGTTATTACATCCGTTGCATCCATTGCACAAAGCAGTAGAGAACCGTGACTCAAACCTTGGTCCTCTGACCCCAATTACTCGTCAGAAAAAAACACGATACTGCGCGCACACAGCACTAGGCCTACATGAAATTGTGTTGGTCAGTACGCACTATTTGAGCCAGCCCTTGCTGCACTCCTTACGGTAATCGTGCATAATGACGTTGCGTTGGTATAGATTGACCAGTCATTCTGTCCAACACTAACATACAGGCTAGGCTAGGGCTACAAAACAGTGGCACGGCGGCCGGAAGAAAATCAGTTGGCACGGCGGCCAAAATTTTTAATAACATGGCCTACCTTTGATGATCTTCTCTTGAAAACGAAGTCCATTCTTATGACTTGGTGGTGGTGGTGGTGTGTGTGTGTGTGTGGGGGGGGGGGGGGGGGCATTTGAGTTTGTGTGCGTGTTTGTGTAAGATAGTGTTTGTAAGATAGAAAGAGAGAAACAGTAAAGAATTGATTTTACAAAAGCACATATCTACTGTATTTTTCTTTGAGACCTTGCTGCACTCTTTACGGTAATCGTGCATAATGACGTTGCGTTGGTATAGATTGACCAGTCATTCTGTTCAACACTAACATATAGGCTAGGCTAGGGCTACAAAACAGTGGCACGGCGGCCGGAAGAAAATCAGTTGGCACGGCAGCCAAAATTTTTAATAACATGGCCTACCTTTGATGATCTTCTCTTGAAAACGAAGTCCATTCTTATGACTTGGTGGTGGTGGTGGTGTGTGTGTGTGTGTGGGGGGGGGGGGCATTTGAGTTTGTGTGCGTGTTTGTGTAAGATAGTGTTTGTAAGATAGAAAGAGAGAAACAGTAAAGAATTGATTTTACAAAAGCACATATCTACTGTATTTTTCTTTGAGACCTTGCTGCACTCTTTACGGTAATCGTGCATAATGACGTTGCGTTGGTATAGATTGACCAGTCATTCTGTTCAACACTAACATATAGGCTAGGCTAGGGCTACAAAACAGTGGCACGGCGGCCGGAAGAAAATCAGTTGGCACGGCAGCCAAAATTTTTAATAACATGGCCTACCTTTGATGATCTTCTCTTGAAAACGAAGTCCATTCTTATGACTTGGTGGTGGTGGTGTGTGTGTGGGGGGGATGGATTTGAGTTTGTGTGCGTGTTTGTGTAAGATAGTGTTTGTAAGATAGAAAGAGAGAAACAGTAAAGAATTGATTTTACAAAAGCACATATCTACTTTCATGTTCTTTGAGGTACAAAACAGAGTTGGGTGAACTTGAGATAACCGGACAAAGTTTGCTAAGGAAACTTTGAGTACAGGTCAGATGAATAGGGAATAAAGAAACAACGTCACAGCTTTCTCTGTTATTACATCCGTTGCATCCATTGCACAAAGCAGTAGAGAACCGTGACTCTTAAACCTTGGTCCTCTGACCCCAATTACTCGTCAGAAAAAAACACGATACAGCGCGCACACAGCACTAGGCCTACATGAAATTGTGTTGGTCAGTACGCACTATTTGAGCCAGCCCTTGCTGCACTCCTTACGGTAATCGTGCATAATGACGTTGCGTTGGTATAGATTGACCAGTCATTCTGTCCAACACTAACATATAGGCTAGGCTAGGGCTACAAAACAGTGGCACGGCGGCCGGAAGAAAATCAGTTGGCACGGCGGCCAAAATTTTAAATAACATGGCCTACCTTTGATGATCTTCTCTTGAAAACGAAGTCCATTCATCTTATGACTTGGTGGTGGTGGTGGTGTGTGTGTGTGTGTGTGTGTGGGGGGGGGGGGGCATTTGAGTGTGTGTGCGTGTTTGTGTGTAAGATACAAAGAGAGAAACAGTAAAGAATTGATTTTACAAAAGCACATATCTACTTTCATTTTCATTGAGGTACAAACAGAGTTGGGTGAACTTGAGATAACCTGACAAAGTTTGCTATGGAAACTTTGAGTACAGGTCAGATGAATAGGGAATAAAGAAACAACGTCACAGCTTTCTCTGTTATTACATCCGTTGCATCCATTGCACAAAGCAGTAGAGAACCGTGACTCTTAAACCTTGGTCCTCTGACCCCAATTACTCGTCAGAAAAAAACACGATACTGCGCGCACACAGCACTAGGCCTACATGAAATTGTGTTGGTCAGTACACACTATTTGAGCCAGCCCTTGCTGCACTCCTTACGGTAATCGTGCATAATGACGTTGCGTTGGTATAGATTGACCAGTCATTCTGTCCAACACTAACATACAGGCTAGGCTAGGGCTACAAAACAGTGGCACGGCGGCCGGAAGAAAATCAGTTGGCACGGCGGCCAAAATTTTAAATAACATGGCCTACCTTTGATGATCTTCTCTTGAAAACGAAGTCCATTCATCTTATGACTTGGTGGTGGTGGTGGTGTGTGTGTGTGTGTGTGTGTGTGGGGGGGGGGGGCATTTGAGTGTGTGTGCGTGTTTGTGTGTAAGATACAAAGAGAGAAACAGTAAAGAATTGATTTTACAAAAGCACATATCTACTTTCATTTTCATTGAGGTACAAACAGAGTTGGGTGAACTTGAGATAACCTGACAAAGTTTGCTATGGAAACTTTGAGTACAGGTCAGATGAATAGGGAATAAAGAAACAACGTCACAGCTTTCTCTGTTATTACATCCGTTGCATCCATTGCACAAAGCAGTAGAGAACCGTGACTCAAACCTTGGTCCTCTGACCCCAATTACTCGTCAGAAAAAAACACGATACAGCGCGCACACAGCACTAGGCCTACATGAAATTGTGTTGGTCAGTACGCACTATTTGAGCCAGCCCTTGCTGCACTCCTTACGGTAATCGTGCATAATGACGTTGCGTTGGTATAGATTGACCAGTCATTCTGTCCAACACTAACATATAGGCTAGGCTAGGGCTACAAAACAGTGGCACGGCGGCCGGAAGAAAATCAGTTGGCACGGCGGCCCAAATTTTTAATAACATGGCCTACCTTTGATGATCTTCTCTTGAAAACGAAGTCCATTCATCTTATGACTTGGTGGTGGTGGTGGTGTGTGTGTGTGTGTGTGTGTGGGGGGGGGGGGGGCATTTGAGTGTGTGTGCGTGTTTGTGTGTAAGATACAAAGAGAGAAACAGTAAAGAATTGATTTTACAAAAGCACATATCTACTTTCATTTTCATTGAGGTACAAACAGAGTTGGGTGAACTTGAGATAACCTGACAAAGTTTGCTATGGAAACTTTGAGTACAGGTCAGATGAATAGGGAATAAAGAAACAACGACACAGCTTTCTCTGTTATTACATCCGTTGCATCCATTGCACAAAGCAGTAGAGAACCGTGACTCAAACCTTGGTCCTCTGACCCCAATTACTCGTCAGAAAAAAACACGATACTGCGCGCACACAGCACTAGGCCTACATGAAATTGTGTTGGTCAGTACGCACTATTTGAGCCAGCCCTTGCTGCACTCCTTACGGTAATCGTGCATAATGACGTTGCGTTGGTATAGATTGACCAGTCATTCTGTCCAACACTAACATACAGGCTAGGCTAGGGCTACAAAACAGTGGCACAGCGGCCGGAAGAAAATCAGTTGGCACGGCGGCCAAAATTTTTAATAACATGGCCTACCTTTGATGATCTTCTCTTGAAAACGAAGTCCATTCTTATGACTTGGTGGTGGTGGTGGTGTGTGTGTGTGTGTGGGGGGGGGGGGGCATTTGAGTTTGTGTGCGTGTTTGTGTAAGATAGTGTTTGTAAGATAGAAAGAGAGAAACAGTAAAGAATTGATTTTACAAAAGCACATATCTACTGTATTTTTCTTTGAGACCTTGCTGCACTCTTTACGGTAATCGTGCATAATGACGTTGCGTTGGTATAGATTGACCAGTCATTCTGTTCAACACTAACATATAGGCTAGGCTAGGGCTACAAAACAGTGGCACGGCGGCCGGAAGAAAATCAGTTGGCACGGCAGCCAAAATTTTTAATAACATGGCCTACCTTTGATGATCTTCTCTTGAAAACGAAGTCCATTCTTATGACTTGGTGGTGGTGGTGTGTGTGTGGGGGGGATGGATTTGAGTTTGTGTGCGTGTTTGTGTAAGATAGTGTTTGTAAGATAGAAAGAGAGAAACAGTAAAGAATTGATTTTACAAAAGCACATATCTACTTTCATGTTCTTTGAGGTACAAAACAGAGTTGGGTGAACTTGAGATAACCGGACAAAGTTTGCTAAGGAAACTTTGAGTACAGGTCAGATGAATAGGGAATAAAGAAACAACGTCACAGCTTTCTCTGTTATTACATCCGTTGCATCCATTGCACAAAGCAGTAGAGAACCGTGACTCTTAAACCTTGGTCCTCTGACCCCAATTACTCGTCAGAAAAAAACACGATACAGCGCGCACACAGCACTAGGCCTACATGAAATTGTGTTGGTCAGTACGCACTATTTGAGCCAGCCCTTGCTGCACTCCTTACGGTAATCGTGCATAATGACGTTGCGTTGGTATAGATTGACCAGTCATTCTGTCCAACACTAACATATAGGCTAGGCTAGGGCTACAAAACAGTGGCACGGCGGCCGGAAGAAAATCAGTTGGCACGGCGGCCAAAATTTTTAATAACATGGCCTACCTTTGATGATCTTCTCTTGAAAACGAAGTCCATTCATCTTATGACTTGGTGGTGGTGGTGGTGTGTGTGTGTGTGTGTGTGTGTGGGGGGGGGGGGCATTTGAGTGTGTGTGCGTGTTTGTGTGTAAGATACAAAGAGAGAAACAGTAAAGAATTGATTTTACAAAAGCACATATCTACTTTCATTTTCATTGAGGTACAAACAGAGTTGGGTGAACTTGAGATAACCGGACAAAGTTTGCTAAGGAAACTTTGAGTACAGGTCAGATGAATAGGGAATAAAGAAACAACGTCACAGCTTTCTCTGTTATTACATCCGTTGCATCCATTGCACAAAGCAGTAGAGAACCGTGACTCTTAAACCTTGGTCCTCTGACCCCAATTACTCGTCAGAAAAAAACACGATACAGCGCGCACACAGCACTAGGCCTACATGAAATTGTGTTGGTCAGTACGCACTATTTGAGCCAGCCCTTGCTGCACTCCTTACGGTAATCGTGCATAATGACGTTGCGTTGGTATAGATTGACCAGTCATTCTGTCCAACACTAACATATAGGCTAGGCTAGGGCTACAAAACAGTGGCACGGCGGCCGGAAGAAAATCAGTTGGCACGGCGGCCAAAATTTTAAATAACATGGCCTACCTTTGATGATCTTCTCTTGAAAACGAAGTCCATTCATCTTATGACTTGGTGGTGGTGGTGGTGTGTGTGTGTGTGTGTGTGTGTGGGGGGGGGGGGGCATTTGAGTGTGTGTGCGTGTTTGTGTGTAAGATACAAAGAGAGAAACAGTAAAGAATTGATTTTACAAAAGCACATATCTACTTTCATTTTCATTGAGGTACAAACAGAGTTGGGTGAACTTGAGATAACCTGACAAAGTTTGCTATGGAAACTTTGAGTACAGGTCAGATGAATAGGGAATAAAGAAACAACGACACAGCTTTCTCTGTTATTACATCCGTTGCATCCATTGCACAAAGCAGTAGAGAACCGTGACTCAAACCTTGGTCCTCTGACCCCAATTACTCGTCAGAAAAAAACACGATACTGCGCGCACACAGCACTAGGCCTACATGAAATTGTGTTGGTCAGTACGCACTATTTGAGCCAGCCCTTGCTGCACTCCTTACGGTAATCGTGCATAATGACGTTGCGTTGGTATAGATTGACCAGTCATTCTGTCCAACACTAACATACAGGCTAGGCTAGGGCTACAAAACAGTGGCACGGCGGCCGGAAGAAAATCAGTTGGCACGGCGGCCAAAATTTTTAATAACATGGCCTACCTTTGATGATCTTCTCTTGAAAACGAAGTCCATTCTTATGACTTGGTGGTGGTGGTGGTGTGTGTGTGTGTGTGGGGGGGGGGGGCATTTGAGTTTGTGTGCGTGTTTGTGTAAGATAGTGTTTGTAAGATAGAAAGAGAGAAACAGTAAAGAATTGATTTTACAAAAGCACATATCTACTGTATTTTTCTTTGAGACCTTGCTGCACTCTTTACGGTAATCGTGCATAATGACGTTGCGTTGGTATAGATTGACCAGTCATTCTGTTCAACACTAACATATAGGCTAGGCTAGGGCTACAAAACAGTGGCACGGCGGCCGGAAGAAAATCAGTTGGCACGGCAGCCAAAATTTTTAATAACATGGCCTACCTTTGATGATCTTCTCTTGAAAACGAAGTCCATTCTTATGACTTGGTGGTGGTGGTGTGTGTGTGGGGGGGATGGATTTGAGTTTGTGTGCGTGTTTGTGTAAGATAGTGTTTGTAAGATAGAAAGAGAGAAACAGTAAAGAATTGATTTTACAAAAGCACATATCTACTTTCATGTTCTTTGAGGTACAAAACAGAGTTGGGTGAACTTGAGATAACCGGACAAAGTTTGCTAAGGAAACTTTGAGTACAGGTCAGATGAATAGGGAATAAAGAAACAACGTCACAGCTTTCTCTGTTATTACATCCGTTGCATCCATTGCACAAAGCAGTAGAGAACCGTGACTCTTAAACCTTGGTCCTCTGACCCCAATTACTCGTCAGAAAAAAACACGATACAGCGCGCACACAGCACTAGGCCTACATGAAATTGTGTTGGTCAGTACGCACTATTTGAGCCAGCCCTTGCTGCACTCCTTACGGTAATCGTGCATAATGACATTGCGTTGGTATAGATTGACCAGTCATTCTGTCCAACACTAACATATAGGCTAGGCTAGGGCTACAAAACAGTGGCACGGCGGCCGGAAGAAAATCAGTTGGCACGGCGGCCAAAATTTTTAATAACATGGCCTACCTTTGATGATCTTCTCTTGAAAACGAAGTCCATTCATCTTATGACTTGGTGGTGGTGGTGGTGTGTGTGTGTGTGTGTGTGTGGGGGGGGGGGGGCATTTGAGTGTGTGTGCGTGTTTGTGTGTAAGATACAAAGAGAGAAACAGTAAAGAATTGATTTTACAAAAGCACATATCTACTTTTATTTTCATTGAGGTACAAACAGAGTTGGGTGAACTTGAGATAACCGGACAAAGTTTGCTAAGGAAACTTTGAGTACAGGTCAGATGAATAGGGAATAAAGAAACAACGTCACAGCTTTCTCTGTTATTACATCCGTTGCATCCATTGCACAAAGCAGTAGAGAACCGTGACTCTTAAACCTTGGTCCTCTGACCCCAATTACTCGTCAGAAAAAAACACGATACAGCGCGCACACAGCACTAGGCCTACATGAAATTGTGTTGGTCAGTACGCACTATTTGAGCCAGCCCTTGCTGCACTCCTTACGGTAATCGTGCATAATGACGTTGCGTTGGTATAGATTGACCAGTCATTCTGTCCAACACTAACATATAGGCTAGGCTAGGGCTACAAAACAGTGGCACGGCGGCCGGAAGAAAATCAGTTGGCACGGCGGCCAAAATTTTAAATAACATGGCCTACCTTTGATGATCTTCTCTTGAAAACGAAGTCCATTCATCTTATGACTTGGTGGTGGTGGTGGTGTGTGTGTGTGTGTGTGTGTGGGGGGGGGGGGCATTTGAGTGTGTGTGCGTGTTTGTGTGTAAGATACAAAGAGAGAAACAGTAAAGAATTGATTTTACAAAAGCACATATCTACTTTCATTTTCATTGAGGTACAAACAGAGTTGGGTGAACTTGAGATAACCTGACAAAGTTTGCTATGGAAACTTTGAGTACAGGTCAGATGAATAGGGAATAAAGAAACAACGACACAGCTTTCTCTGTTATTACATCCGTTGCATCCATTGCACAAAGCAGTAGAGAACCGTGACTCTTAAACCTTGGTCCTCTGACCCCAATTACTCGTCAGAAAAAAACACGATACTGCGCGCACACAGCATTAGGCCTACATGAAATTGTGTTGGTCAGTACGCACTATTTGAGCCAGCCCTTGCTGCACTCCTTACGGTAATCGTGCATAATGACGTTGCGTTGGTATAGATTGACCAGTCATTCAGTTCAACACTAACATATAGGCTAGGCTAGGGCTACAAAACAGTGGCACGGCGGCCGGAAGAAAATCAGTTGGCACGGCGGCCAAAATTTTAAATAACATGGCCTACCTTTGATGATCTTCTCTTGAAAACGAAGTCCATTCATCTTATGACTTGGTGGTGGTGGTGGTGTGTGTGTGTGTGTGGGGGGGGGGGGGGGGGGGCATTTGAGTGTGTGTGCGTGTTTGTGTGTAAGATACAAAGAGAGAAACAGTAAAGAATTGATTTTACAAAAGCACATATCTACTTTCATTTTCATTGAGGTACAACACAGAGTTGGGTGAACTTGAGATAACCTGACAAAGTTTGCTAAGGAAACTTTGAGTACAGGTCAGATGAATAGGGAATAAAGAAACAACGACACAGCTTTCTCTGTTATTACATCCGTTGCATCCATTGCACAAAGCAGTAGAGAACCGTGACTCAAACCTTGGTCCTCTGACCCCAATTACTCGTCAGAAAAAAACACGATACAGCGCGCACACAGCACTAGGCCTACATGAAATTGTGTTGGTCAGTACGCACTATTTGAGCCAGCCCTTGCTGCACTCCTTACGGTAATCGTGCATAATGACGTTGCGTTGGTATAGATTGACGAGTCATTCTGTCCAACACTAACATATAGGCTAGGCTAGGGCTACAAAACAGTGGCACGGCGGCCGGAAGAAAATCAGTTGGCACGGCGGCCAACATTTTTAATAACATGGCCTACCTTTGATGATCTTCTCTTGAAAACGAAGTCCATTCTTGTGTCTTTTTGGATGAATTGGTTGATGGATGGGTCATCAAAGCAGAATTGCCAAGAGAGGAGGCATGACATCTTGATTATTGTTGGACAGCTTTGGTGGGACTTGGTGGTGTTGTGAGTGGTGGGGGGGCAAACTCCAACGAGACGACATTTCACGTGTGTTTGCACCTTTCCCCCCCCCTTACATTACTGTTTACAACGATGGCAGGACTACTTGGTTTGCGCTGCCTTCTCAGCTTGAGAAATAAAAGTTTTGGCGTGTGACTTGGTTGAAATGCGTCTCACGGCCAAGTTAGCGGCCCATGATTGTGATTGTGTTCCCCACATCTGTCATAAAGTTAGCGATAACAAGGCCCGCCTATTTATAGGGAAGATATGATTGGTCAATTTTAGCGTCAATGGAAATGAGTCTTTCATTGAACAATAAAAACTGGCCCTCTGTAAATTCATAGCTGGACACCAATCACAGAGCTGCATAGCATTTTCCTCCCAACAACGGAAGCTGCAAAATTCTGATAGGGTGACAAAAGGCGATTTTTTCTCTCTTCACATTCCAACACAAATTGAATAGGCAGGATTGAAGGGTTTATTGTCAGAAACATTGTCTTTAGATTGTCAAATTATGACTTGATATATATATATATATATATATATATATATATATATATTGGGATATAGCCTATATTAGGCCCTCTCTGAGGGTCTAGAGGGCCCTGACTGTCCCCCCTGCTTATGTCTATTCTGTCCTAAATGCATTAACATTTTGCCATTCAGCAGATGCTCTTACCCAGAGCAACTTACAATAAGTACAGAGACATTCCCCTGAGGCTAATAGGGTGAAGTGCCTTTTCCAAGGACATAACGTCTTTTGGCACGACCGGGAATCAAACCGGCAACCTTATGATTCACAGCCCGGGTCCCTAACCGCTCAGCCATTTGACCCACTCTGAATAGTTACAGGTCTAACAAGTAGAACCCTGGACGAGTCATGCCAACAGGTTTCATTGTCAAGGTGTCATATATATAGTATGAGAGCTTCCTCTCCATCTAACAATAGACTTCCCTCTCCCAGCCAATCCAGAGACGCAGGGGGGGTCACATGGGCGGGCAGGCCTGTATTATGTGAGTCTGTGCAGAGTGATTGAGATTATCTGGTTCTGGACCTGAGAGAATAGGACCATCTGCCACCATCAACTCTCTCTCTGTTGGACCCCCAGGTAAGGCTGATCTAACCCAGGACTGGTGCTGGCCCTCCCGGCGCTGTGAATGGGGCTTTCTGGTGGCTTCTGGTAGTGCATGTGGCCCTGGATCTTAGTTTGGCCTGGGCCAGTAGAGAGGGAGATGCAGCTTGTTTAGATGTAATAGAGTTGAGAAATGCTGTACTTGCACCGCTTGATCAAAGAGGTTTGAAACCAGAGGTAATATGAAGAGGTGTCTTTGATTCGATTTGTTTGATTGGATTGATCTGGTGCAGCCTGGAGGTGTGGGTGCTCTGATGGCCTCTGGTAGAATGGGGTGTTGGTAGATTGCTTTGGGCTTTGGCGTAATGCTGCTTAATGCTGACAGCAGCAGCCACAGCATTCCTGCCCCTGTCAGAGAGTGTTATTCCACAGTTCCTGCCAGGCTGGGGCTGACCACACACACTAAAACAAACACACATTTAATATTGACGTCCACCAGTCCTCAGAGGCTATGAATTCTTTCTGGATTTTCAGTTAAGACATGCTGAGATGCATTTCCAACACTGATGATCCATCTGCAGCTCTCTCGCCCTGCTGTAAGCTCTGTCAAATAACTCTGACTGGAACATCTTACTCATCATCACACAATCCTTTATTATCACACTATCCACGTAGCCCTCCAATAGAACGTTACGTGCTGTCAGAAGGGTTTTATGCAGAATCCGTTAACAGTTTTTGAAACGGCGTGGCACAACTGTGTTTTTGTTGCTTGAGAGATGTACGGTAAGTTCACTGTGAAAGGGAGCTACAGACGAGACGAGAGGGATGTCAGGACCAGGGAGAGGAGGTCAAAAGAAACAGATGGGCTGCAAAGTAATGATTTTCTAGCCTAGGTCTCAAGAGCAACGGCTACTGTCACAGCTAAGATGAATAATACTAAAACTAGCTCCAAGCTCCTCGCTCCTCGTGTCAAACTGGGATCAGTATGTAATAGGATGTTTGCTGATGACACTAGCTGAGCTGATGGCTGGTGCTGCATGTAGCTAGTTTCACCGGCTGTCCACATTCACAGCTCTGAAATAGCTCTTGGGAGGGAGGGAGGGAGGGAGGGAGGGAGGGAGGGAGGGAGGGAGGGAGGGAGGGAGGGAGGGAGGGAGGGAGGGAGGGAGGGAGGGAGGGAGGGAGGGAGGGAGGGAGGGAGGGAGGGAGGGAGGGAGGGAGGGAGGGAGGGAGGGAGGGAGCATAGAAGTATTGTCGTTGATTTACAGAGCAGCCTGGACCACATGAACCAAGCTCGTTGTCTGGGAGAGACACCTCACACCTGTTCAGAACCCTACTTTATAGTTCCTATGAATAGACCTCCTCAATAGATCAGACTACTGACACTGGGTTTACGATCATATGATCTACTTCTCAATGGAAATATGTCAGACAATGTAATTGTGCACAATAACATTCTGACATTCAGAGAGTTAAATATAGAGATTTATTACATGTTGTATCTGCTCCTGTCTGTTATGATGCTGACCTTGAAGTTGCGCATACACATGTCCAAAAAAGGCTTAAACTCTAAAGAGTCTCAACAGCATTGTTAGAACAAAACATTGATGCATACACAGGCATATTGTCCTTGACATTAGGACATTACCATTTTAGTCTGAAGTTGTGGTGCTCCTTAGAATTTTCTGGTTTAACACTTTTAAGGAACTTTAAGTGATATAGTTTGCTGTATGTCAGTGTATTTAATCATAACACCTAATTAACCACTAGAGTTGTATGGTAATATATTTGTCTTTGTGGATCTCCTACATGCAGGTAATCCAGCACAATCATGGCTGACACAGAGGAAGTTGAGGAGGTCCAGTAAGTATAAACTATTTCCAAAATGCCTGTACCCTCCAAGCAGTTTTCAGACAAAACTGACATATTAATTCTGTGTATTTCTGTTTTGTTTTCCAGGGAAGAAGGTATAGTAAGACTTCCTTATATCGAGACTCCCATTCTTTCTGGCACACAGTAGATAACTGCTTCAGGCTTCCTTGCTTCCCTACATGCTAAATTGCTGTATGTCTACCCAGTGGTGGAGGCAGCAGAGGAAGGTAAAAGCATGCATGGCATATGGGCTCCGGCAGCTGTATATACCCTCTAGCTGTCTGTCCATAGCTGCTGTGTGCTGTGTCACTGTGGGAGGCCTCGAGTCATTGACACCCTTGCATCATATTTGTTTGTGGGAGATTGAGGAGTTGTCTTATGGACATAGACCCTTTGATACAGAATGGGCCGTATTTTGAGTGTCTTACTTTGTGCACTGTTCATTTGAATGCATCAAATGCTCTGTTTATTTGGTCGATGATGTACATGATGAATACTGAATGTTGTGTCTTCCTTGTTCTGTGGATGGACTGGTCACATGCTAAATGGGATTTGTAGACACGTGTTACCCCAAACCCACTGAAGCAGTTCAGGATAGTCCATGTCTTATCACTCTAGTCCATCAACATATCATTGTCAATGCTTTACACAGTTTGCACTCTAGAAAGGACCTCAATGTTCTGACCAAGGTTGCATGAGACGCTTGTAATTCCAAAGATTCCAAAAGTCCAAAGATCTTTGGATGAGATTCACTTTGAACTGAATCTGAATGGTTTCCTCTTGCTCAACTTGCCATACAGTACATAAACTCTGACTCTTAATTCTTAATGGATTGTCTGAACAAAGCGTTGTTAATACACTAATCCGTCTCCTGAACAATTGTGGAGGCCCTAGCAGAAGTAGGTAAAGCTTGGCTCCATGTTGGCTATGTTGTGCTGTTCAATGCATATATATTGTCTATAGCAATAGTCTTTAGGTTACTCAGAGTGTTATGATCTTCAGAATGCATGGCAGCTTCCAGCTTTCCTAATCATTCTTGTGTTTTTGCTGTAGCACCCGCACCTGAAGTAGAAGGTAATTCTGTTCAACACTCATTCATTTATAGTTTTTTTTTTTACAATTACCTAGCTGACACATAGTTGTGTACATTGTGTATTATATACAGCTGAATGGAATATGGTTTACTTTACAAAACATAATGCAATACTGTCGTACTTAGTAATACTTTGTCTGCTTTGTGCTTCATTAGCTCACTCAATAATCTTGCTTTTTAACAGAGCCACCTGCTGAAGTAGAAGGTAAAACCATTGGCTTGGTTGAAATGACATAAGCAGAAAATATGTATTTCTTTACTCCTCTCTTACTGACTAATCTACGACTTTACAACAGAACCTCCTGCTGCTGTAGAAGGTATATCTTTTAACTGCTTCACATTTTTAACACGTTTTATCAACATATTTTAAGCATTAACCTTTTTTTTTTATCAATGAACTAATCATTCTCATGCCTTCTACCATAGAGTCCACACCTGAGGTAGAAGGTACGCATGGCTCCTTTTTTTTGGCGCATGCCGGTATGGATGGTGCTCCAGTATAGCTGCTCAACAGGCCTTTTAACCCACTGCCAAGGGTCCCTTTCTATTATTGTCAACTAGGAACTTATGTTATGTAGTCCAACTGTCATGTCAAACTATAAATAATTGCATATTGTATAAAAATGTGTCACAGGCTTGCGGTGTTGTTCCCTGGTTTTGACCTGCAATTTAAATCATTCTCTTTTTATTTGATATTTATTTCTGATGATGTTGATGTCCTTCTTTCACTCTGACTAACGACTTCACTTTAGAACCGCCCCCAGAAGTAGAAGGTAAATGCATATTTTGTCAGATTTCACACATAAATATCACTGCAGTGCTTACTCTGGCACTTAAAACCATGTAAAATAACTATACTGAACATACTCTGCCTCATACAACACTGATGAGTTGTCTTTTCCATACTTCATCATTGGTGGATTGTCGTCCTGCTTCAACGATCCACCACTCATATACATATCCTTACACAAGAACCTGCAGTAGAAGGTAAAACACCAACGTCTATTTTTGTAATGATCTCAGCTTTCAAATTACATTGAGCCTGTGTGTATTTCAGAAAAGGTTTAGATAACAAGCTTTCTGCTCTCTGCCGCTTTTATTCTAACATCTTCACAACAGAGCCACCACCTGTTGTCGAAGGTAAAGCTTCTATTTCCATCTACTGACAAATACATACAGCATGTGTTATGATGTTTATTTGTTTTCATGCTTTGAATCCTCACTAATCAGTCCTGTGCTTCCCTAACAGAACCACCCCCGGCCATAGAAGGTAACGGTTTCCTTAGCTCTCTTCTATGAGTACTCCAGCAATAGGCAACAATCAACAGACCTTTTCTGCTATACTATCAAATATGTACAAGTGACTACATAACCAGCGGCCGTCTGATGCACTTATCTCTCTCGCATCCTTTACTATAGAGCCTACCCCTGCAGAGGAAGGTAACTGTTGGTTTGGCGTATCTAAGCTACTTGCAGAGCACTGTCATTTAACAGCATGTCACTGTCGTTCTACTGTATACATGAGTGCACAGTGTCTTTTTAGTTTACCCCTATGTGTCATGATAGTTTTTGGACGTACGTTTACACCGTCCAAAGATATGGCTTCATGGTGTGCCTAAGCTGTGATAGGCATACATTCATTGATGACATATGATTTGTTTAAAAGAATAGCTTACAATTACTAGAGGACCTGCACGTTTTATGTCCATTTCATCCATTGTATTTTAAATATACTTGTACTCCATGATCCATACTCCAAATATACTCCATGCTCACTTGTCTGTTGACTGTCGTGTTCAAAATATCACTTACACAAATGGATGCATCCTAAGCATGGACACTTTATCTTTGGCGTCTAATAGCTGTTCCATACCATTCTTGTTCATACCAACTGTCAGAACATTGAGTGTGTCTCAGCATCACTCCATCCCTTATTATCTCTGCTGTGGATGCCAAGTCTGTATACAATTTTCAAACTCCTTAATGACAGGCTGCAAGTAGTATTTAAAGGGATAACTCAATAATCTGTTTTTTGGTTTCTTTTAACTCTGCTCTGTTTATCTTCCGGCCCCTCTTATCTGTTGGGCTTCCATCTACAGAGGAGAAAGGTATATCAATGACCAATAACGACCCTTCAAATTTTTGTCTACATATCAATCCTTTACCATGTCTGTTAAGATGATTGATTCTGGTGTTCTCTTTATTTCCAATCTTCATTGACGCAGTCGAGGAAGGTATGTCTTGGTCCTTTTTTTTGGATCATTGATGGATTAAATGATTTCCTGTCATTGATAACACTTCCTGTTGTTGTTTTTTGGTCATGCTCTGCTGCTCTGTGCAACCAGGAGAAACTCAAGGTGAGCGTTGCCTCTGATTTATACCGTAACCTAGTTACGTAATGAACTTACCTCTGTATTTGATTGTCTCAGTCTAAGATCAGCCCTCTTTTCTCTTTTTGTCTCATGAACAGCTGAGGCAACTGAAGGTAACTTCAGATGTAGCTTTGAAAAATATTAAGTTTTGAAAAAACAGCTCTCGATTTACTTTTCCAAACCTATATAGGTATGGGAAAACTGTTTCAAAACTTCAAGATTTTTCAAAGGTAGCTGGGCCACTGAGACACTGGGACCACTCTACACTTGGGCCTTCTCTACTTTAAATTAAACCCGATTGCTTTGTTTTCTTGTCATTTGCAGATGAGTCGAAACCCAAACCAAAGTAAGTGTGATGGTGCACATGACCTCTGGACAGGAGGTACAGATGTCACTGTTGCAGGCTTACCAGGATGTCTTTTTTTAAGGATGTTTGTGCCAAACATTGCTGCCCCCAAGATACCCGAGGGGGGGGACAAAGTCGACTTTGACGTGAGCGATCACGTCATATTACTTCTTATCTAAAATATGTAGAAGCTAAAGTAATGTTATGCAAAACACCAGTCACATCCATGTGTGTGTGTGTGTTTCCAGGACATCCACAGGAAGCGCCAGGAGAAGGACACGGCGGAGCTGACGTCTCTGATCGAGGCTCACTTCATCCAGAGGAAGAAGGATGAGGGGGAGCTCATCGCCCTGGTCAACAGGATCGTACGTCCTCATCCGTCTCCCCTCTCGCCTCACCTGTCCACCTGCACGACCTGGACACCCACACCAGACTGACCAGCGAGTCTCAATGGTGTCACGTGACCTTCTTCCTGTGTGCGTGTGCGTGCAGGAGAAGCGTCGCACGGAGAGAGCGGAGCAGCAGAGGATTCGTGCCGAGCAGGAGAAGGAGAGGCAGGCTCGTCTGGCGGTGAGTCGGTCAGCCGTGCGACAGCTCTGAGGCCTTGTCGCTGGGTCTGACCTCTCAAGTTCCTCCCCCATCGTCTCACCCCTGCAGGAGGAGAAGGAGAGGAAGGAGATGGAGGAGCAGCGGAAGAAGCAAGATGATGATGCCAAGAAGAAGAAAGCTCTCACCACCAAGACTCACCAATTTGGAGGAGTCCAGCAGAGGGTAACTTTTCACCCAGCACATACTCTCACACATTTGATTAAGGGCCTGCTTTTTGCTTGTCAGGCAATCAGTCTTATTATACGGTGCACAACTGCCATCTAGTGGAGGTCTAAACTATTGTGTCTAATTTATGTTTGCATTTCTCTCTGTAACTTACTCTGTCTCTGTCTCACATTCACTATCATTTCCTTTCCTAATACAGCAAGAAGGCAAGAAGGGAGCCAAGAAACAAACAGAGAGAGAGAAGAAGAAGAAGATTCTGGCTGACAGGAGGAAGCCACTCAGCATTGACCACCTCAGCGAGGACAAACTCAAGTAAGCCCTGACCTCTCACCCCTGACCTCTCACCCCTGACCTCTCACCCCTGACCTCTTACCTCAACACCTTGTGTTGGATGACTTATATCCACATTGAACACAGTCCATGTTTGAAGTTGGCCCAGTGCTCTCTCAATGAACGAAAGCCCAAGTGGAGCACCAGCAAAATCACATGTCCTGACTGCTTGTCTGCTATTGGATGGTTCCCTGTAGGGAGAAGGCCAATGAGCTGTGGCAGTGGATGATGGAGCTGGAGGCCGAGAAGTTCGACCTCAGCGAGAAGCTGAAGAAACAGAAATATGACGTGAGTTGATCAGACACGAGACAGAGAGCAACGTTATTCAATGTTTTAATTCTTTATCCCCCTCAATGAAAAAGGCCTGATGATGAGAACGCTATGGTTAACTTTGGAGACACGATAAATAAAAAAAACTGCTACACGCACACCACACTCAAAATACACAGCAGGAATTCTGATGGTGGTAATAAAAAGCCACAAGATTGATTCAGTGCTAAAGAGTTCCTCTGTGCTGGCCTGCGTGGCTGTCTGAGACTGTCCTCTCTGAAACCTGCTGTGACCTGCCTGCAGATGAACGTGTACCAGACTCGCATCAACGAGCAGCAGAAGTTGTGAGTAGACGCTGCCGAGGGGGTCACCTCGTTCGGTTGTCTCGCCGCGTTGCCCCATGTCCCGTAGCGCTCGCTTGAGTGAGACGTTGCTTGTTTGTTTAAAGTCGGGGTCACGTTTACCTGCCAGGCCACCTGGTCAGATGGACTTAAGGTGAACAGGTTGGATGACAGGGGATGGTCTATGGAAGTTGAGAGGTTATTTGCTGGTGTAGACACAGAGGTACTGTCTGTTCAAGAAAGTAGTAAACAACCCTCCAGGATCACAGCTGGACAACTGAACCAACCACAGGTGAAAGGGATGTGGCACGTGCTGTCTCTGATGACACATGCTACTGTAGCGGCAAGTGAACAAAGACTACCATGCTCAAGTGGACCTCAGTCAGACCTCAGGTGAAAGAAGCGCTCTGTAAGGCCAAGTGAGGAGGATGGTTTAGGCTGTGTCCCAGATCTCTCTGGGGGGGGTCTCCTTCCAAGTGTATGTGTGTGTGAGTCTGTGTGTGTGAGTCTGTGTGTGTGAGTCTGTGTGTGTGAGTCTGTGTGTGTGAGTCTGTGTGTGTGAGTCTGTGTGTTCGTGCCCCGGTCTCAGCCAGCCTTCGCTATGTGTCCTCCACAGATTAATCAGCTCCTGGCCAGAGTTCAGGACCACCAAAGGTAAGATTCAGAGTCACACTGGTCACTTTCTCCTTTAAACCGCCTGGGGTAGGCAGGTCCCAAATTGAGATTCCCAACATTTGGTTTAAGAGCAACAAGCCTCACAAATACAATCAGGACATTGTAAACTGGGGGTTGCCCAGTGCCAATTCAATCGCTGGGCTCATTTTCTTGCCACGGCTCTAAGACCTGAGGGAACTAGGAATGGTATGGGTCCTATTGCCTACTGTGTATCTGCATCCCTTTCCCTCAGACCTAGAGTGGTGTGCAGAGGCTCAGTTGTTTTCCAGAACATTCTCTATCCTGCCCAGCTTCACCCCCAAGGCATTTTAAGGTCACATGATCCCAGGTGGGGTAGACTCTCATCATGTAACCCAGCCTGTCATGTGACAGAGGAGAAAGCGTTAGGATCTTGGTGCTGGATGATCCTAAGATGACCAGTCTGTTCTGTGGCTCCTTCTTTGATTCCTGTCATTCATCTAGAAACTTCCATGTCAATTCACATTGACATCCTCCAAATAGACAGCCCTTTATTCACACCTTCACTCCTTCATTCATCCCTCCATCTAGAAGCTAGTAGTTTGGTCAGATCGTGATCCTAACTAGCTGAGTTGAGTGTTCTGTGTTTTCTGGAGAACGTTCATGGCAGGTAACAAGTTTTCTTTTCATACTATTTATAGTCCAGGCTACCAGGTAAAAAAATCTTTTATACTTAAGGGTAATGATAATGGTGATAGTTTGCGAGCAGAGCAGAGCTTCAAGGTAAGACAGCTAACAATAGGACACGATCACCTGCTACTCATGATAGTCCTCACTAACCCCCGTGGTGCGTGTGCAAGATTTGCCCTCCCTCTCCACCAATCGCATGACTCCCCGAGTATGGCTCTTTTCTAAAGCTATCCATTCTCCCTCACTTTCGGTTTACTTTCTCTCTTTATCTCTCCATTTTCTGTTGACTTTCCTCTTTCTTTCCGTTTTCTCTCAACCTTCAAAGTATTCCTCACACCAATTTTAACGTTTATCTATCCCTGATCCAACAAAGATACACACGTGCCCTGATTTCTGGATTATGTGTTGTTGAACAGTGCCAAAGGCAGAGGCAAGGGCAAGGCGGGCCGGCTGAGGTAAAGACAGACAGGAAGCAGGAAGCCTCCAGGAATCCAGAGGACCCATATGGGCTTATTGTTGTTGTTGTCACCGTACACGCTAGTGATGGAAATGTCCAATTGCAGTTTTCTGTACATGTAGATACAAACAATAAAGAGATCATTGCTTTTGATTGTGATTTTCATTTATAACCTGTGTAAAGGGATATTGTATATATGAGCTCATGCCAGACAAAATGTCCATTATATTAAAATATGAGCATCTTGCGCCTTGTATAGATGTTTTCTCGTAACTCGTAAGAATATGAAATAAACTCTTACCTCTGCACTCTTAGAGATCATTATTAAAGTGGAGGAGCCATGACAAATCAGTTATGTTGCATCAAAATCCTCCTATATGGTACTGCCTTGAAGGCTGTTTCCACAAAGTACCAGCGCGTTTATAGTTCGCCATGGATCAGAGATATTTGATGCCATCTCTGCTACTTAATAAACACCACAGGTGCCAAAACAGCACTAAGCCATTTCATTTTGGGAAGTAAAATCTTTTTTAATGAAAAACAAACAGAGCACCATTTTACATATGAGCTGCACACATGTACAGTAAACACCAAAGATGAAGACATAATCACATTTAAATAAGCACATTTATAAATAAAATGCAATGTGGGCTTACAGTATTTAAGTGTTCTCTATACATGAAGTGGGATAAACAGCGTATGAAATCAAGCCAAGTGAGTTCCGTAGTATTTCTACAGGGTGCATGGCTGGTGTTCTTTTAATGTAGGTCGCAGAGAACAACCCATTCTTGAAGGAATGGAACTTAACGCAGGCCAGTGGTTTCCCTGACGTCTAACCTCCAAAACACAGTAACATTTACATGAGGGATCATTTTGTAAGAATGACACGGTTTAGCCTTCATGAACCCCTCCATGAAACCCTGGTCCTTAATTCCTAAATGTTCATACTACCTAAACCGCAATAGTGCACTTTAACAGAGGAATCCTTCTGTCTCTCACAGACATAGTATTTGGCTTTCCCATACACAATATCAACATCCTCCCATGACTCTAAACGCTGACAGTTTATATACTCTTGAATGTAACTGTGACAACAGTGCATTTGAACATTTGGCAATTTGGAGTCCTTTAGACAAGATGAATAAACGTAGACCTCCTTCCAGGCATGATAAGAAGATGGGCGGAGCAGGTCCTCACCACAGGTGCGTCTCTCTGATCTCGGCAATCACCTGGCTAGCCTTCTGCAGTGCCTATGGACACAGGAGACGGCCTGGTCAGCCAGTACAAAAGCTATGCTACACTACGTGACAACAAATAACATCTCTTTACGTCAACAACGTGCGGTAAATTGTGAATTTTCATAGTATTCAAAGAGGTTCGAAGTCTGAATACTGATTGGTCTAGGTGAGACGAGGGGGAGTTCCCATACCTGCAGCATATCTGCAGCCTCCTTTCGTCTCTGGGCCATGTCCTCCGACTCAGTCAGCAGGTCGTTGAGGAGGCCGGACTTGTAAAGTTGACCAACCAGCTCGCTCTGGAGGCTGTCCTTCACGTGGTTCACCAGGAAGTGCATCACTGCCTTTGGCACACTGGCGGACAAAAGATGGGGTTTTAGGGATGAAAGGATGGAGAGAACAGAGAAGTATTAGTTAAAATTGAGGTAGAAGATGAAGTAAATGGTTTGAGGGAAAAGGGGGATGGAGAAGAGATTACAAGTATTTGTGAAAAGCAGGAAGGCAGGTGGTTGACGATGAGGGGACTGTGATTGGTCACCTGTCTTGGATATTCTTGCGAACGATGAGGAAGTAGGATTTAATGAGGCGCTCGATGACCTCACAGTCCCGCTGCTCCCTTGACGACAGCTTCCTGGCAACAGGCACCGGCTGGGGAGTGAGGGAGGGTGGAAGAGCTTCAACAAATGACTCAACAGAATCCCGTCCTAGACTTTTGACCAACAGAATGCCTCCATCTTTGCTTACCACGTCCAGCAGGTTAACAGCTCCTTTCAAGGGGCTTCCTGGTCCGGAGGAGGGGGCCTCATCTCCCTTCTTCAGCATGCCTCTCCAGTTCCCAGTCCCCTCCCCTTCTCCTGGGGGGGCAGCTGATGATGCCTGGGGGGGAGGGGAGAGGGGGGAGAGGGGGCACAGAGCATGGAATGACAATCTCTAAAGCTAGCAAGACTGTTAGCGCAGTTCACCATCTGCAAGGTTGTGTCCTTTTTGAATCATGGCCAACACCACAGCCAGCCTGATTAGTGCCAAGCTGAACAACCCAACGACGGACACCTCAACTTTCCCGGAAAGCAAGAGATGAGTGTTAATACAGGATGATGAACAGCAAGGACAGCAGAGCACGGCTGGAGTGTAGAAGGTCAGACAAAACATCGACCTAATGTTGACTACAAGATGCATGATAGTCAGCTATCTTGAATGCTCGACAAACAAAGCTGACACACACACACACACATACAGTACAAATCTCTATCAGCATCAGCATAATAATCACTACCAGACTTACACCCTGCACATATATCTGAACACAGTGTTTTTGTGCTATACTGTAGCATGACACTAGATTAGAGCAGGGACCATGCCAACATCCATGCCCAAGCCCAGACACAGCCAGCCAGGGGTGGAGCCCACCTTGGCACCCTCTGCTTCCACAAGGCCAGGGGGGTCGACTGGGAGGGGGGACTGGCCTGGATGACCTTTAGCAGACTAGGAAAAGGAGAAGAGGAGGAAACCAGAGAGAAAGAGAGAACTGAGGGGAGGTGAAGAGCAGAAAGAGTTGCAGGGACATTGACCAGGTGAGTGTGAAGCTATAGATGGATACAGGAGATGAGAGGGGGAAATGCAAAACATCAACGACTCCATCCTGGCTGTATTCTACCGGGGTACATTAGTGGGTGCTACAGTGCAGTGTTTACCTTGTCCCTGGGAACTGACGTGGGCAACTCTCTCATCCTGTTCCTTCGGGCCTCCTACAACATAGTATCCATGAACACGACAGTTTGGAAAGATGCTTGGTGTCACAACCTTATTCAGGCTTTTATTTTATCTTATGTGTTGCAATGAATGAACAGAGAGGCAGTCAGTCACCTCTATGTTGTTGTTCATGACTCCACAAGCGTCAGCAAAGTCTGGGTGCTTGGTGTTGATGTAAGCCAACTCTATGGCAACCAGGTTATGAACCTAGAACAAGACAGCCACAATCAGACTGATAGTGAGACGGACATACTTTAGAGTCTAGATGCGGGTCATCTTCCTGCGCCAGGCCGGCCTCACCATCTCGTTGGTGACGGGAAGCCTCTTCCTCAGAAGTGACGTCACCACCTCCACGATGGCATCATGGAGCTTAGGGAACCGCAGAAGCTCCTAGAGATCACACACACACGCCAGGCAGTAAATAGTCAGGGGTTGTTTGTGTGTGTGTGTACGTGTGTGTGTGTGTGTACCTGTGTGTGTGTGTGTACCTGTGTGCACATGTGTGTGTACCTGTGTGTGTGTGTGTACCTGTGTGCACGTGTGTGTGTGTACCTGTGTGTGTGTGTGTACCTGTGTGCGTGTGTGTACCTGTGTGCATGTGTGTGTGTACCTGTGTGCGTGTATGTACCTGTGTGCATGTGTGTGTGTACCTGTGCATGTGTGTGTGTACCTGTGTGTGTGTGTGTGTGTGTGTGTGTACCTGTGTGCTGTAGTTGCTGCAGTGCTGGATGATCCTCTGCATCTCCTCGTGGACCAGCTCCACACAGCGCAGGCTGGGCTCCTCCAGCCGCTTCACCTGCTTCTTCACCAGCAGCTCGAACGACACCTCCGGCACGAACAGGGAGGGCCGGGGGCCCTGGAGGTGGAGACAAGAGGGAGATACACTCATTCACCCTGTCTGAGCCTGGGGGGGGTTCCCCTGTAGCCAGTCGACCCCCCTGTGCAGGACTGACCGTGGCGTTCCGGATGGCGGTCAGGATGTCGAGGGTGTTAAGGCCTCCCAGAGGGTCCACAGACTCCAGCGTCCGGCCAAACGTCTCGTGGAAGATGTAACAGATCCTGGCTCCACCACACCTGAAGCACAGAGAACAGCACCAGGTTTGACTCGACGATAGGACTGTGGTGGGAACCAGAGTCCAGCAGACATCACTCACATGACCTGATAACACCTGTCTGGATAAAAGCGTCTGCTAAATGTAAATGTTTCTGACCGGACCACAGAAGGACAGTCAGGTAGTGAACATGGCTATGAAATGAGTCTCAAGCTGCTGCAATTGCATTGTCATCTACGGCGGTAGGCCAACGGCGCCCTCTGAAGGCTGGTGGTGGTCGTAGCACTACTCACAGCTCGGCGGTCTCTATGTATTTGGCGGTGCCCTCGATGGTGTTGCAGTATTCGGCGGCGAACTTGGTGATGAGCTGGAGCAGTGTGGCACTCTGGTCCTCCACAGGTTCTCCGTAGCTGTTGAGCAGGGACTGGTACTGGGCTGCCAGCACGTTGATCCTGGTCTTCAGCTCTGGGAGGCAGTCCCGGATGTGGTGCATCAGTAACCTGGAGCAAGCATCACCCGGTTAGTTCACTGAGTCATTCGGTCGGTCACAGTCACACCATTGAAAAAGTATGTCCGTGCGGGTCAGACCTGTTGAGGGTTCTGGCCAGGTACTTGGTTCCGTTCCTGTTGGCCAGAGATGGGTACTTCTTCTGCAGGAACGCATGTTCATCTCGGATGGCGTCAGCGACGGTTTTCTTGTTGTTGATGTCCAGCTGGCTCCTGGACACACAGGGACAAAGACAGCACAGAGAGGGATGGTTGACATGATGGTACAATATGTATGTATGTATGTGTGTGTGTGTGTGTGTGTGTGTGTGTGCGCGTGTGTGTGTGAGTGCGTGTGTGTGGGCCTTCATTTCAAGCCTTGGTTCTGATGTGTGTACCGATTGACCACGCCAATGAGGCCCAGTTTGACAGGGATGACCCGGCCCATCAAAACATCCATGGCATCGGTCCCAGCATCCATCAGGTCCAGCTTAGTCACCACGGCCAGGGTTCTCCTGCCTAGACACACACACACACACAGGAAGAGCTTACACTTGAGGGAACATAGGTCTGGGCCACAGACACACATATGAGGCAGCCGTATTGGTACCATCGAGGTCGACCTCGCGGGCCACCTTGAGTGCCTCAGAGGTGGCCATGTCTGTGTTGGCCGCGGTGACGGCCAGGATGATGGAGTTGGGGTTGGAGATGTGCTTCACGATTAGATCTTTGATCTGAAGCTCAATGTCATTGGGCTGGTCCCCCACCGGCACCTGGTGGAGGAGGACACAGAAGCACCAAGGATGAACCTCAGCAAGGTTGTCTTCAGCCCTTCTGACCTCCTCTCCTCCATCTTACTCCCTCCCTCCCTCCCCCCTCCCCCCTCCCTCCCTCCCCTCCCCCCCTCCCTCCCTCCCTCCCTCCCTCCCTCCCCCCTCCCCCCTCCCTCCCTCCCTCCCCCCTCCCTCCCTCCCTCCCTCCCTCCCTCTCTCATCTCCCCTAATCCTCAATCATACGGCACATATTACAGCATGCCTGTGTGATTTATGGTGGTGTTACCTTGGTGATACCTGGCAGGTCCACCAGAGTGAGGTTGACCACGTGAGGGGAGAATATCTTCAGGTGGATGGGCTCATCGCTAATCCCCTGTAGAATACAGAGGCAGATGCTGGATCTTTATCTCTCCTTATTTTTATTATAGAGGGTGACAATTAATCTGACCGGATTAGTCCCAATCCTGGATTGATAAACCCTTCAATAGGGATTACATGGTTGTTTAGTTCTACAAATAGGTTTATTCAAGTTCTGAGCAACTAATACAGTTATACATCTCAGTCTGATTGTCTCACCTTGTTATTCCCTGAGATTCTTTCAGTTTCGTTTTCAATCTCTTGCCGGATTTCATCAAAGTCTGTGTATATCTACAAAATGTAAACATTTAGTTTGGAATGTTCTGGAAGACAAGCATGTTGTGTAAAACAATAAACATGTAATAAACTGGAATAAATGTATGTTTTGATATCTTGACATTTGACAGTCATACCTTGTTTTTGGTGTGCAAGAATTTCCCCCATTCTTCACCCTCCGTGCCTGCAGATAACAGTGTGCTTCATCATCTTTGCTGAACGTTCAGTTCAGACCGTTTCAGTAATAGGGGCTAACAGAGGCGTTACCAGATCGTGCTCCTCTAGCCTACAGTGACATTATTAGAGAGTCACAGTGGCCAACAGCATGCAAGCTACCAGCCTATGGAAGACCAGTACGTTATTAGGCTTTAAGTAGTCCATATGTGTTTTCTGTGCTGCCTACCGTTCTCATCACTCTTTCTGACATCTCCGGGGTCGACGTGCACCAGCTGCAAGATCAGAGGCCGTCGGGTCACAACACCGGTCCCGCGTGGAAGCAGGTCGCGACCAACCAGGCTTTCCAGTACCGAACTCTTACCACTGCTCTGGAGACAGAATGGTCAGTCATGATCTCGAGTCGATAAACAGTGCTGAACCGAGAACAGATGCAGCCTGATGTTACATAATTAAGCTGAACTGACGTGAGCACTGTCTGTTATACGCTGCACCTGCCCTGCAAAACGGTAACCTTGGTAATGAGCAAAATCAATAAATAAATTGAGTCGATAGCTCCACAAATGGATAATCAAAGCGCTACTTCCAGATGAGCCAGAGCAGCAGTCTCTGAACAGCGATGGCCACACTATCACTGTCGTGTGCAATATTATTTTGAAAAATTGAAATGTCTTGGAATCAGATTGCACCGAGCAAGCCAAACAAATAGCCAAATGGCTCGGTGGTCTCTATTCGTGTATGCAAGGAGATGTAGCAACACCACAGATTTAAAATGTTTAGCCCCCTTATCGAGGTTTGCTTACCTGGGTGCCCACGACCGCAATCTGCGGTAGCTGAATGATGTCCGCTCCCACTGTGTTGAAGACATCTTGAAGCTTGTTTATGACGGGAATGAGGGCCTCCATGTTCAAGTACACCAGAAAGCCTTTTGTCGCTAAATGTAATGATCGGAATAGATTTTATGTCCTTCTTATTGTGGGCACTGTCATACAAAGTCATTCAATGTCCCGAAGACACCATTGAAACAGCCCACTCTGCGTGCAGGCCGAAATTAATTGAGATACTGGGACTTGTAGTTCAAAAGATGTAAATTATTGTTACGACAATCGGAAAACGACTACATCTCGAAGGATCCACCATACGCATGTCGTCATTTTAATGTTCGTCATGGGAATTGTAGTTTATTAACCTCCTATCGCAAGCAATGCACTCAAGAGTCATAGATTGAGTAATAAATACTGGGCAGCAATTCATAGCTTACAGTAAATATTTTATTTTACAACATTTTTAATCACTCATCAGCTTTTAACACACACACACACACACACACGCACACACTCACAAATTAGCAAAAGTGCAGGTATCTTTTACAAGACAGCAAGGTCTGAGGCAACATAAATTTAGCTATGACGCCAGCTGTCTATATTGCACATTATCAGAAGGCAGATCAGGCAACATTACACAAACAAACGAGGTAACAGTCGATTATGGTGAACTGTGCTGAATACAATTTATCAAAACTGTTTTGTTTCATTGAGATATTTTACGTTCTGGATTGTTCTAAGAAAAGAGAAGTGTAAAGAAGTGTTTTACATGGAATTCCTCTGAGTTGAATAACACAAAATTGGATTAATACAATCTTAAAGGGTTTGGCACTTTGGTGCCCTGTTGGTAAAAAATATTCACAATACCCTACCATTCTCAAGTGAAAAATCAAATCACAAAGCTCAGAAACTCACGTCTCTCTGAAGAAATCTTATTACTTTGTGATCTAAATCTGGTAGGCCAAATCCTGAGAATGGAGGGTGAAAGCATCAATATTATAGTCTCTGACTGACTGATGTAAACAAAAACTATTCAAACCTAAGTCAGACGCAACATGCAACGACTTTCAAAATAAAAGATGAATCCAGCTTGACAGGGTCAAACATGAGCATTATTGCTTCTACACCTCTTATTCTACCATGAAATCAGAGTTGTTTGTTTGTAGCGATAATAATCATAACCACACATTCCCTCAAAAAGTGATAATTTAACAACAATTCAAAAACAAAACCAATCAGCTAAATCCTAATTCCTAAGTGAAAATAGGAATTTTATGTTTGAAAATCTTTGTCCAAATACTTCCTCCCAGCAATGACACAAAAGTATAGGTCTTAAAGGGTTTGGACAGGAGAAGACTCAGCTAACTTCTGATAGGCTAGCTGATCTGTCCCCATCTTACTTAAATAGCCAATCCTTTCTAGAAAACACAGTAGGGCCTCTGCGTTTGGGCGGTGAGGGGGGGATGTATCTGGGCAGAGCGTGGGCTAGGCGTTGCCTCAAGAGCAGTCTGTGTATGTTGTCACCATGTTCCCTCTGCGCTGTGTCACTGTCCTGCAGTGATGCTTTGCTGAGCCCTGGAACCTGCTCTCAGTCCTTGCAGAGTGACCGTTGAAGGAGAACATCTTCTCCAAGTCCTCAAACATGTCATCAAACAGTCCTTCACCTCCAAAGCCACCCTGGAGTGGCCTCTTGTGTCTGCCCTGGGAGACGTCTTGGTGGGCATGGAACTGACTCTCAAAGTGCCTCTTGTGGTGGGAGTGCTGGTGGTGGTGCTGCTGCTGCTGTTGTTGGCCGAACGAGTCAAAGTCTGCAAACATGTCGTCAAAGTTGAAGCTGAAGGGCTTGTGGTTGAAGTGCTGGCTGCCCCCTCCTCCTCCTCTTCGTCCTCCTCCTGCTCTCTCCCAATCAGATGGTCCATGGCCAACTTGGTCATACTCCTTCCTCCTCTGATCATCTGACAGCGTCTCATATGCTGAATGAGAAACAGAGACACACCATTAACTTTTCTACAGTTATGTGAACAAGGGAGCATATAGGTGTGTGAAGACCTTAATGTTTTTTTCACCTAGAAAGAACAGCCATAACCAAGTTTTGACCACCTGACTGCTTCTCAGGCTAGACTCACCTTCTGCTATTTCCCTAAACTTGGCCTCGGCCCCTGGGCTCTTGTTTCTGTCAGGGTGGTGTGTCATGGCCAGCCGGTGGAAGGCCTTCTTGATCTGGCGCTGGGATGCATCTCTGGGCACTCCCAGGATGTCGTAGTAGTCCCCCTTGGCCAGAATGAACTCTGTGATCATCAGGATGCACACTGCTAGCAGCAACACAGACTGGGTTGAGGCCATACTGGAGCTTCAGCTGGTCTCCCGTGCAGAAGAGAGGGTCTAGTCTGTGTTACCGGTTAGTTTCCGATGTCTGCAAATGACACAGTTGAGAGTGTGAATGAAGTGTGAAATACGTGTTGAACTAGAAGCTTTAAGAAAGTGGTATTTTAACTTCTCCTTTCATTTTGAGCATTTTTTAGAATATTTGTGTGCATTTCAGACTGAAAGTCAACCTCAGATGTCATTTCATTTTCTGTATCAACCTGTTACTTTTAAAGACTGAGATTACGTGCACTCATGAGCTCAAAAGTTACGATGATTCAGCAAGCAAGATAGCTAGTAGCAAGTTGGTTACAGTTACGACATACAGTACTTTAGGTTACTGTACTGTAAAATTTAAATTAAATAAAACGGTTTGTAGCGGTCCATACCACTAGTAAGATACCAGAGTTAACATCTATAATATTTATAGAAACTAAATCAGGATATTGACTTATGGTACTTAAAGTAGAGGAGACAACACTCGGGCAAGTAACGTTACCTTCGAAAAGATTCCAGCTGATGATGTCGAACCGAAAAACTGTCAAACCTTAGCAGCTGCATGCCAAAGCAGTTACACCACGAATCGCAACGCCATTGGTTCGTTTCTTCAGAGGGTGACTCACATCCCTGTGATTGGATCGTGCCAGGAGCACGTGGAAGCTCCACGGCCATAGTCCACGGCGGAGCGCTATGCTTCTGAAGCCCTTTTTGGGTTGCCATGTTTTTTGCATAACGATCGAAAGATGATTTATTGATAATAAGTGTAATAAAATAAAAACAAAGATGATCAATATTTACTGCATACAAATTCATAATTATAATAAAACCACAAATAGGCATAATACTGTCCTTGGATACTATTTCATTTTGTTTCACAGAGACGGATATACAGGGATTATTTACACCTCTGGCAACCGTGAGAACACACCAGGAAGTCGAGTGTTTTCCAAAATATTGAGTCTTTGTGTGTAAATGTAATGATCTTCAGGGCAAACATGCCGCGTTATTGTGCAGTAAAAGTTTGCAAAAGTCGTGGAGGGAATGCTTCTAAAGACAACAAGAGAATCAGCTTTTACCCGTAAGTATTAATTAGTTCAACACCATGCCTAGGACTAAATAAAGCAATGCATGTCCGTAGGCTATGGATTATTTGGTGGCAAAGTTTTTACATAATCAATTCTGTGGTAGGTTCCCTTTGCAGGATCAGGCCAGACTGCAGAGGTGGGTTGACAACATGAGGCGAGACGAATGGGCCCCCAGCCGTCACCAGTACCTCTGCAGTGCGCACTTCACTGAAGACTGCTTCGATGTCAGATGGGGGATCCGATACCTCAAAAATACGGCAGTCCCCACCATCTTCCCTTCCAACCAAGGCGTAAGTCAGTGCAGACTTAAAGGAGGTATAATCGTATGTCAGTCAATATATTAAAATGCAGTTATCCACTTGACTAAAGCCCATATGAAAGGCGGGGTTGTCTCTTTAATAACCGTAATGTTGTTATCTTGCGGTTGTTAGTATCACATCTTTTCTGCGTTAGGATGGGGAGGGAAGATCCCCTGGTAGGAAGACATCCAAGCCCAGGACCAGGCCTTGCAACTCTGAAATCCAGCCTGTCAGACCAAACCCCCTGCCCAGTAAGAAACCAATCATCCTCAGAAGAAGAACTAGACCAGCTGATTTGTCAAATGACAACCCCAGTACTCCCAACACTGTTGACAACGAATCAGCTATCCCCACAGCCTCAGAAAGAAGGCTGTCATCATCCCTTTGCGAGGTTGCTTTAGATGAAGTGTTGCCCTCAGAGACCCAGACAGAGGTGTTTGGCTGTTCCAGCCAGCTACCTGGAGACATCGAAGGGGCTCTGCCTTTGTCCTGCTCGGTTCGGTCTGTAGATGTGGAGACCCAGCAGGCAGACTCCACCACCGCTGAAGTAACCCTACTCCGCTGTGAGTCCCTGGGCCCCGTCTCAGAGAGACAGACCCTTCCAGCTGTCCTGGAGGGACAGATGTTTAGGATAGTCCCTGTGGAGCTGAAGGGGGAGGGTCAACCAGACGACCCCAGCTTCAGGGAGTGGGTGGTGCCAGGCGAGGCTGAGCATATGTGTGCATACGAGCACTCCTACTCCAGACAGGACACGGACAGAGAGCAGCTGTGGAGCCGGATCATGAGCCTGCACGCTAAGATCGTTGAGCTGGACAGACGAGAGGAGACCACCGTGGCCAAGATCCACTCTCTGGAGAGCGAGATTGCTCATCTGAAAAGACACAGCGTGGTGTTCGATGAGAAACAGAGAGTCTTGGAGGATTATATTTCGTCTGTGTTGCTTTGAAGTCTTGTAGTGTATGTCGTTTTTTGGCTGTTTAATTTAATGACGTGTGTGTGTGTGTGTGTGTTAGTCATACATCTTCCACTTGGTGGCACTGTAGCTCTGAGAGTTGAAGCAATACACTGTAGTAGCCAGTGAGTCTTGCATCCCCAACCATCTCCTCATGAGATATCATCAGGGGAGTCTTCTTAATGTGGGATGTATGTTGTCTGTTCTCATATCAAGCATTCCATTTTTGTGGGATATAGTATATCGTCTCTGATCAGTGAAGTGCACCAGGACTTCTGTATAATGATACGAGTTTCTAATTTTATCTCTGAGAGGTTTGTGTCGTCAGTTATTTAAATGTTCCATTACTCTTGTATGAATCAACATTTCCAGCGGTTTTAAAGCTTATGTTTAGATTTTAATGTGTTATTCAAATGCAGTGTCTTGAATTGGATGATGTTTCATAACAAGGTCATTTCTTTTACACATATTGGTTGGTCTACCACTCTACTGGATGTGGAAAGTATTGACAATGTCTGTTTCATTTTATGATGCTGGAGACAGTGGGATACTGTTTTAAGTGTCACATGTTCCAGTAAATAAGGGTATTGATTTTTTTATCTACACTCTGATTAGAGGGAGTTTCTTGTCTGGTCCCTCAGTGCCAAAACAGCTCCATTCAATATTATTAATTGTCTAGCATACTACCTTGGCTTTAACCACAGTTTACTGGACCGCCTTATTGGAAACAACATCAACAATAGCTCATGTAATGTTATCAACAAAAAAAATTGCCTTGACTCCCCTTTGTATATGCATGTCTCAGTATAATAACAGAAAATGGTATATACTTTAGATGGAATAATTACCCTCAAATAATTGGCCTGGAACAACAGAAGACTGGGTATAGTGTTTGTATGTTCCAGTTCAATGCTCTTGTGCCCTCAGCATTTCTTCATGAGTATGACATATTCTATGAGCTCACAGCTCTCACGGCAGGGTGACCAGTGTCCTGGTTCTTCAGGCCTGGGGCTTGGTCTGAATCACCAGAAATCTTGTGTCTCAGGCCCAGTAAGAGAACTAATCCTGTTCCAGGCTGCTATCTAGACTGCAGACAGCCATGGGCTCTGAGACTACAGCATACAGCCCTGATAAGAGCAGAGAGAGGTGCCCTGAATGGTGGAACAGTTACACCCCATCCAAACAGAGGACACAAACTGGATATGTTACTAACTAGTTTTATCCTTTCGAAAACCGTAAATAATGACAATACGAACAACCATACACAGTGGTGCAACACAGGGCTGCACCATCAAATGAGTTACGCTTTATTCGAAATAACATACGACAAGAGGTCTGTAGGTAAGTCGTTGATAGACTTACCTACAGAATGCAGTTAGCAAAAAGTGCCTTGACATTGAGAAGGCTGGTACTAGCAATGAGAGGCCTGGCTTCAGTCTCTTCTGTTATACTTTCCTCCTCTATAGAAATAGACATGTTTTTTTCCTTCCAATGAACTGTTTGGGTCCTTTCAGCTGAACCTGTGACACAGGAGATCTCCAAACTCTGCTTATTCATTAGTCTTTGCAAACAGAATTCAGGGAAGGGGGGGGGGGGGCATTGCTCTCTAATGAAAGTTAAATTATGATTATAATATTTTCATGTTGCGTGGTTGATTTTATCAAAGCGTAATGCCAGTCAAATCAGAACTAATCCTGGCATTTTGACAAGAGGAAAAATACTTTGAATATATCAAACAATCCCCTTAAGAGCCTGTATGAAGAAGGAATCATATGCATGGGTTTCCTCTGGGGTAATTGGGTTTGCTTGGGTTGTAAGACAAATTACAACATGAGGTGAGGATTACGGCTGTACTATTTTATACTTTTCAGATGGCTATATCCAGAAGTACACATTAATATTGATGCATCCCACCATTTATGATCTAGGATGAGATGGTTTTAATACACGATTCTCCTAATCCATCTTTGTCAAACTAAGGCTCTGTCTTGTAGCACCAGCTCATTATCCTCGATCTAAAGAACAGTCATTATCAGACTTGAAAGACCTCATGCTCTGTCTAAGTGAGTTAGAGATACACCTGAGGAAATGGCAACAATGGTTTTCAAGTGAAAGGAGAGAACCAGTTTCTTCAAACGTGTATGATTAGCACTGACACATAATTGTATCATATATTTCCACCCAGATGTTAGATAAACAACATAATTAACTCTGACTGACACGAGCACATACTGGACCAATAAGCAGAGTACTGTTTTTCTCTGCAATGCAGGCACAGGGCAGGTAGGGAGCACAATAATTGTTTTAATTTGAGTTGTAGTCAGGTGTCAGGTGGCTGAGTGGGTAGAGCCACGGGCTAGTAATCTGAAGGTTGCCAGTTCGATTCCCGGCCTGTGCACATTGCGTTGTGTCCTTGGGCAAGGCACTTCACCCTACTTGCCTTGGGAAAAATGTCCCTGTACTTACTGTAAGTCGCTCTGGATAAGCGTGTCTGCTAAATGACTAAATGAAATTATTCAATTTGCATGGTAGTCAGTGGTATCCAATGCTTTAAGAAAGAACCTGCTTAAGTTTGGTATATTACTTTCCATCATTCTACAGAAAATCCCCCAATTAAAACTATACATTAAAACATTAAAAATGGTTTTACATTATTTGCAAATAAAAGTAGAAAGTATATTTTACATGAGACCCTTCCCTTTGCTATGACACATTTTAAAATATTTTTGACACAATTTAGAAAAGGCACATTTCACATGTCAGAACAAGAACCAAGCCATGAAGTCTACGAAAATATGTTTAAACCTCAGATATATTAAAGAATAGTCTCTGGTCTAAAACTCTACAGTTGAGTAAAACAACTGTGGCAAAGAACAATAGTAGACAACAACAAAAAACTCAATATACACACGGTTTAACCTAAGCAAATTGTACAGATGAGTGCATGAGTGTATCCTAAAAGCTCGCTAATATCAATGCAGACCAGTTTTGGACCAGGAACTATGACTGACGAAGGCTGAGATTAGCTTCATGGTTGGCTGAATCCATACTACACTCTCCAAACTTCATTCAGTTCAACATCCAAACAATAGCATGAGCCTCATAACTTTCAACAAAGGAAGTCCCAAGACATCCTGCATCTGCCTGACCAAACTCATCTCTTGTGAGGAGCAGACACATGGTTCAGCTTATGCCTGAATACGGGTCAAGCTGCCAGTAGATGTGAATTTAATAAGGTTATGGATGTTTTAAACAACAGTGCCAGGCACGATACCATCCTGTAGCCCATGGGCATTGCTCGTCTATCAGTTTTGGCCTCTGTAAACGGAAACTAAATGATGTTTTAGGTTTGTTTATGACATGGCTGTTTTAGCTTAGACCGATCAACAGTTTATAGTGTGTAGTTTAATTTTGGCAGTGTGTTGTTTGTGTAGGATAACAATCCATTTGTCTACTGGGAGGTGGATTTCCTCTCCCAAGAAGGTCATCTCTAATATGTCTTAGCTGTAGCAGAGGTAGATCCAGGGATTGGTGCAGCTGTTTAGGCTAGCCAGCAACATGATGATAACAAACACTGGTCCTGGGGGAGAGGACAGGAAAAGAGAAAGCAGAAGAGAACAGGAGAAAGGAAAGGAGAAGGAGAGAAAAGTTGGAGAAGAGAGGCTTCAATGGTGTGAAGTAGGTTTACTGGCCTATGCAGAGGCATAAACATTGCATATTGAATTATAATGCTACAAAACATTTGGCTGGATTACAATTAAATTATAATATTGATTGCATTTAATAGTTTACTATGATACTAAATGTGTAAGTTTCTCTTGTGTGACTGACTGACCGTTTATAGGCACGTTACTTGGACTCCAGGCAGACCACAGCTGGACCACGAAGAACGGGCTCCAACAGATGGTGTAAACAATAATAATGACAAACGTCATTTTCACCGTTTTTAGCATTGCACTTGACATCCCTTTGGTGCCTGCGCGGCGTTGGCTCTCGGTAGCCTGCAATGACTTTTTTTTAATGTTGAAATAAATGGTAAAGCAGATTTTGATTTGGCAATAGAGCAGTATCGTTACTGGTAGAAGGAACACCGATAAAGTGATCCAGCTGATGTAGATCTTGCCTCCCCAAGGTTCTATGAAGGTAGCCCAGCATTCGTACAGGTTATCCTCCACCTCTTGGAGAGAAAATATGAAAATTTGTGGCGTGCTGAAAGCGAGAGAGACAAGCCACGCCGCGCCGATGGCTAGGTACCTCCGGAACGAGCTCTTGAAGAACGAAACCATGGGTCTGCAGACGGCGTGGTATCGGTCTATGGTCATGGCTACGATCATGTAGGTAGAAGCGAACATACCTACTACCTGGAGGTATTTAACCGCCCGGCAAACGAAGTCGGAGCCCCGGAAGTGGTGCGTAATCTCCATGGAGAACTGCGGCAGGACTTGGAAGAATGCGACCACCAAGTCTGCTATGCACAGATGCAGGAGGAACAGATGTGTCCGAGTGTTCCTCTTTCGTTTCTTCCACATAGCGTGCAGAAGGAACATATTACCACAGGTGGCCAGGACAAAAATCAGCCCCAATACTGCCGCTTTGACAAGCGCAAAGTGTCCCCCCGCCTTGACCTCTTCCGTCGCCCCTGCTTGTCCTCGTTCACCGCTGCCATTACCAGTGTAATTCGCGTCCAAACTCATTTTATGTTCTTTCTCTAGTTGTGCTCACAAAATATTTTGGTGGGCTGAACGTTGACGTTGTAACCCGCCGTTGGACTGAACCTCCTCTTTAGCGCAGCAGCGCTTCACATCAGCAACAAGTGTTGACGCCAATCAAACTTGGAGACCCGCGGCTGGAGCTCAAAATGAGTCAGAATCCAATTTTCCTGACTGCTCCCCACAGGCTACTAATCAACTATTGCCGACGTTTTCAATGTCTTTCAGTCATAAGTAGGCTACATCTTCCAATTTGATTTCCAGTTCAACTGTAGTACATGCTTTTCCAAATCAGTCTAGCTTGAGTTCAAGCCTGCCATAAAAATGCTTTGTTTTTCATTGCAGACTTCTATTGACATATGGCAAGTGCATATTAAGAATGTCATTATTATGCCAAAAAAAAAACGAATGTCAGGTCACACATAATTTCTGATTGGTAGTGAATGATGATAGCCATCTACTTACCTCAGAAATTGTTTTTGGTGACTTGGTGACTTGTGTAGATGGCTTTCTTAAGGATGCCCAGAAGCACAATGTGTAGGCTACATTTTGCTGTGTTTTTTTGTGTGTATTTGTATGGGTGTTTGAGATATATATATATATATATATATATATATATATATATATATATATATATATATATATATATATATATATAAAGAGAGAGAGAGATAGAAAAAAAGAGAGAGAGAAAGTTTCTGAAAGAATGTTTCTGAAAGAATGTTTCTGAAAGGATGTTTCTGAAAGAATTTGCGGACACAAAACATGTAGCTTACCTTTATAACAATAGAAGAATGGTCGGTAATAATACCTAAGCTGTGTGGCATACATGGAGTGGTTTGGAACCCTTTTTCCCATAAATTCCTTACTGTTACAAAATTGTATATTTCTTCTTTGAGTTCATGACTGAGCTGCATACTCAAATCACAACCTGTGTTTATATTTAAGCTTCAACCACTTTCAGCATGCTCTCAGGTGGTAGGTAAAAGAACAATACCTGGTTGCTATGGGGATGTAAAAATAAGAACCTAGGGATGTAAACCATAGCCCCTTTCAATTGTGTGAAGTACATTTGTATGTGATACAAACGTAATAGGCCCTATGTCACACAAACTTGTGTGAACAGTGACACATATTTTCCGTGTATTAAACAGTTGTGAGACATGTTATATTAAGCTTTCAGTTAGTATTTTTTTTTTTACTAGAAGGTAATACAAATCAGTGCTCTAAAATACATACTCACAGGGGACCAAAAAAATGCAATTTGTTATTGACAGCGTAGAGGTCAAGGATCAAATTCCCAGGTACACTTTATGCTTATCGGTTTGACCAAACCATACATATTAAATTTAGGTTAGGCCTACGAAGAATAAAAAGAACAACATCTGCTGAAAATTGCGGTCGCTATCCTTGGTGTGTTGGTTATCCCTCTCCATGGTGCTGAAAAGATTTCTCTAGAGATAAACAGATCGATTGGATTCTTCTCAAGAGAACAATGCTACCATCTAGTGCTACGAAAAATACTTCAACGGTACACACACGCAACATGTAATCCAATCAAAACGAACAGCCTTGTCACATGGTGTAGTGCACTTCCTGTCTTTCCGATTGTTTTTACTGAATGAGGAAACATACATCAACAACATAGGAAATTATACATTTAATAGCGGTGATACAGTTTTGACCCTGGTAAGGATTTCTTTTAACAACCAAATTACTTGAGAGTCAGGTCTTTATTAATTTAAGTTGCATCAGTGCTCTCTTGCTTGCTCGCAGCAGCAGGACAGTTACTATCTGTTAGCTACTGACAATATCAGACTAGCTACTGTACTGTAGAAGACTAGAGCTAGCTAGTTGTGGTACTGTACGTTAAAGTAGCAATCTGTTCAACCTAATTATCTCGACTCGAGGCAGCCTTTTACAACGTGTCCATTTTTATTAGTTTAAAATGTACAGATGGTGTCATTATTTTATATTTTATTTATTAAGTCCGGGAACGACACCGTGAATGTTAGCTAGCAGCAACAGTTAGCCTCGCTGTACAGGGGCAACATCATACAAACACTACTGTACTGCACATTTGGGACGAATTTGGTCTAGTACTGTTGCTAAAAGTTTACTGTGTCCTGAAGCAAAGTCTTGCTTTCGATGACATCCTTCAGCCACTTCTCTCTGAATCTGGATTTCCCCGGTCTGTGAGCCAGACGGTTAGACTCTGTCATGAAGTAGACCTCCACGGGTAGGGTCTGGGGTTTGATCTTTGATATTTCGATGACAAAATATACACTGGCAGTGGCCTTTGGAATAGGGGTGCGCCGAGTTGGGATGCTCCACTGAGCCCGGTAGTGATACTGTTTGTAAAACTCTAGCACGCTCTCCCGGATAAATTCAAGACTGAACAGCCAGCTAGAATGCACCTCCCAAGTTTGGATGTATTCTTCAATTTGCATTTTCCCTATTTCTATGGTAAAGTTCTGGCAAGTAATCCAGTCGATGTTTTTCATCTCGTATTGAGGAAAGTCCACTTCTTGCTCTGTTTTAGAGAGTGAGCTGCGTGCGTTTTCCAAAACAGTGTTCACAATTTCATTCGCTCTCAAACTAAGATTAGATGATGGTCGGTCTTCTATCGTGTCTTCTATCGTGTCTTCCATGTCTCGACAGCAATTTGCAATCAAACAAGTACTATATTTTTGGCAAATAAATTAGGCCAGACTACAGTACAGGACTTCTCCAATTTTATATTGTTGTTTTGAATCGTCACCATGGCTACCATAGAACTGGGTAGGCGTACATCCGGGTATTCCAACAGGGCTCAATGAAATACTGTAACCCATAAAATGTGTTAATAATCAATCGGTGCATATGAAACTTGGCACTATGATCAAAAAGTACTTATTGTAACATTTTACTTATCTATTCAGTTGACATGTAATTTATTTTCTTTGTCAGGGAGAAAATAGGGTACAACTTCTCCCCAGATCCCCAGGCTTAGCCAGCCAAACTGCTGACAGTGACAGAATTACCCATGGCAAATTGCATACCAATATGGCAAAACAATGTCCACCTACGCTGTATCCAGTCTAGTCTGTAGACTAGCCGTTTAAATCCATCATTATCCTTCAAGTAAGCTGACGCATGTCGCGGATCAGAACCACGCTGGACACCGTTACCAGAGCGGTGGGAAGCACGGACCTCATCTCCAAGTTCTCTCGTCTAAAAACCAGTTCTGGACTCGGCGCCGCCTCCCATGCTGATAAGGTTGTGTTGCAAACGGAGTCTGCCGCCAGCGAGTCTGTTGCCCCTGGAGATATGAAACCCCCCGAGGAGGACAAGGGGAAAGTTCTAGAACCACCGCAGCAGGAGCGAGAGGGGAAGCAACACGAGCAGCTCACTGCAGAGAAGCCCTTTGTGGCACCTAAGCAGGCACCATCCAATGTGCTAGCTCATGCAACCTCCACAGGATCAAGCTCCTCCATGGTGGCCAAGCAGACCCTGCAACTCTTTCACCCAGCAGCACTGTCTGCCAACATTGAGGAGACCTACAGCTCCCTGTCCCAGCACGTCAACACCTACTTTGGCAGCAAAGCACCTGAAGATGACGGCAAGCTGGTTCCTCAGAGGCAGGACAATCCCCCAGCAGCTTCTCCGGCTGTTGGGCCTAGCCTGGTGCTGAAGAGGCCTGGGGACCCGATCCCTGTGTTGGTCCCTGTAGCTGAGGCCAAGGCCATGGAACCTGGGGGCTCCTCCTCCCACAGATCCAACCTCAGGACAAGGCAGCCCAGCGTCAGGTGTTCCCACCTCAGAGCCACCACCAGCAGACAGCAGTGCCACAGTCACCCCAGCCTCAACCACCCCCACCAAGAAGGGAATTAGCCAGTACCTGTCTTACCCCGGGCCCAGCGTTCAGGCCTTCGTGGGCAGCTACTTCGCCCCACTGGTGCCTAAATTCAGGGCAGACACTAAGAGCGTTACTGTGGAGAAGGAGGACTTGTCTCCTGTAGACAGAGACTTGGCTAAGAAGACCAGAGAGAAGGCAGAGAAGGAGGAGAAGAAAACTGCAGAGGACAAGGATAAACAGCTCCTGAGCCAGAGGGAGAAGGTACATTACATTCAAGCAGCTTTATATCAACTGTAGAAGCATGACATAGACCAGTATGCCCCCCCATTAGCACACACTCAGATCTTGTCAGCAGCATTAACAGATGTGTGTTTATGATAGAGGTGATGTGTGTGTGTGTCTTGTGTCAGATCATAGCCAGGGTGAGTGTGGACAACAGAACCAGAGCCCTGGTCAAGGGTCTCCAGAGGGTGACAGAGGTGCGCCTGCTGACCAACAGGGTGGAGGAGCTGGGATACCACCTCCTGGAGTTCCCCGAGACGCGAGGAGTGGCCATCAAGGTGTGTGTATGACACACACAGTCCATTCCCTACTGTTGGTTGTGTGTGTGCACATATACATGCCATGTGTTGTGTCCCGACCCGCACCCCCACCCCTCCAGGAGCGTGTACTGCCGTGCTTGCTGCGTCTGCGCCAGGCCAGGGACTCGTCCCTGCAGGCTGCTGTCCAACAGGCCCTGGCCCTGCTGGGCTACACCGACCCCGTCAGGGGCAGGGGAATACGGGTCCTGGCTATCGACGGAGGGGGAACCAGGTACAGCCACCACACCTGGCTCGCACCACACCAGGATCTTAGCCAGTCCAGGTGATAGGTGTCATTCTACTGCAGAGGGAAGATTTTACACATGCATTCCAGAGGCCCAGAGACAGGATCCGGTTTAGATTTACACTCCAGTGTGAGATGATGCGTGTGTAATGTCGTCTGTTTGGACTCATGGCCTCTTGGTTTGCAGGGGCTTGGTGGCTCTGCAGACTCTCCACAAGTTGCAGGAGATGACCGGCAAACCCGTTCACCAGCTGTTTGACTACATCTGTGGGGTCAGCACAGGTAGGACCACCTCTCCTGCTCCTTACCTTCTAGAACTCTCTGAGGACATCTAAAGGACCCATTCACTACCCGTATTAACATAGCAGCCTCTATCTTTCAGTCTGAAGTGGGATATAGTTTGCTTCAATCTGATTGTACTTTTATAAGTCTTACATACAATTAAAGCTACACAAGGGAACATTAAATAATACTGTAGACACATGACCTTTCTCCTGTAGATAAAGCCTCCATAAAATAATGAATCATTTTAGATTACATTTAGTCATTTTAGCAGACGCTCTTATCCAGAGCGACTTACAGTAAGTACAAGGAAATTCGAGGCAAGTAGGGTGAAGTACCTTGCCCAAGGACAGAACGTAATTTCGCACGACGGGGAATTGAACCGGCAGCCTTCTGATTACCAGCCCAATTCCCTAACCGCTCAGCCACATGACTCCTCAGTCATCCCCACACACCCCCTCCCTCCACAGGTGCCATCCTGGCCTTCATGCTGGGGGTGTACCGCTACCCTCTGGACGAGTGTGAGGCGATGTACAGGAAGCTGGGCTCCGACGTCTTCAAGCAGAACGTCATCGTAGGGACGGTCAAGATGGGCTGGAGTCACGCCTTCTACAACAGTGAGACCTGGGAGGACATCCTCAAGTCAGTATGGGTGCACCTCGATACTCTGTGCTGGCTTCCTGTACCTCGTCTCAATACTCTACTCTGGTTACCTCCACTTTAGTTTGTTCAACCAGGCTCCTTTCATACGGCGACGATGGAGGAAACCCACTGATGCAGAATCTTATGTTGTGTGTTATGTTTGCTCCAGGGAGAGAATGGGAGAGTCCTTGATGGTAGAGTCTGCCAGGGATCCAATATGCCCCAAGGTGAGCTGGCTCTTTCTTCATCTGTTTACCCGACACCTTGCATGACACTGGACATAATCCCACTGCACACTGAGAATGAATGCAGTGTGTTTTCTTGGGCATTTAGTTTGTTTTTGCTATTCCGCATGTGTCCACCAGGTGTCAGCAGTGAGCACCATAGTGAGCCGTGGGCTCCCTCTGAAGGCCTACGTGTTCAGGAACTACAGCCTACTTCCTGGGGTCAGGTCCCATTACCTGGGAGACTGCAGACACAAGATGTGGCAGGCCATCAGAGCCTCCTCTGCAGCGCCCGGGTACTTCCAGGAGTTTGTCCTGGATAAAGACCTGCACCAGGTACATCCATCTCTCTCTTGCTCTCTTGCTCTCTTGCTCTCTCTCTCTCTCTCTCTCTCTCTCTCTCTCTCTCTCTCTCTCTCTCTCTCTCTCTCTCTCCCCCCTCTTTCTGTCTCTCTCATATTCACACACCACTGCTACACAGAGACTATGACATTGCTGCAGGCCATTAGCTTGGATGTGTGTGTTTTCCCCGCACCTCAACAGCAGTCAGCAGCTTGGCACCAGCATGTCTTTGTGCCTCAGTCAGAGTAGCAGGCGTGCCCAGCTCTCATCTCCTAGTTCTGGGAAGGCCCTCTGTGTCAGTCCCAGGTCCCCTCTTGGAGGTTCTGCCAGGTCAGGAAGCAGGAAGCCAGCAACCGGGCCAAAGCAGCTTTCAGTCAGGATCATAGAGACGCTGGTTGCCATGGAGAATCCCACATTGGACCATGTGGAGTTGGGCTGGTCATCAGCTACCTTCCTTCCTCTGCGCACACACCTACACATGCATACACACACACACACACA
>NC_140367.1:4232500-4300000 GCF_054491055.1 Hypomesus nipponensis
TGGAATGCTCGTTGTCTTCTCAGTGATTCATTGCTTTTCCAGGCCTTCTCTGACCTATTGTTTTAACCTCCATTGTGGTGAGAGAGATGTCATCCCATTCCTCCCATTCAGATGAGCATCTCCCCAATCAACCTGAGCCAGAGAGCAGGGTGGTTCCGTGTCACCCAACCACACAGGGCCTCATCCTGCTCCCAACACAGCCGTCAGGGGCCCGGCCCCTGTGGAGACTCAGCACAATGTCTCCTTCATCTCTTAGCACTGGGCTGTGGAAACAGATAGGGTCCTAGTAACTTAACCAAACAGGAGGTTTGATCCCAGCATGGTGTACACACACTTGAACCCTATGAGAATTTGATGGCTGTGTGGTTGTAAAGTGTGTGTGTGTGTGTGTGTGTGTGTGTGTGAACTTAGACGCTGTGACCTCTTGGTGAGGTCGGAATTCTTTGTTTATGTCGTTGGTGGACTAGCACTACCTTGTTCTGGAATTTTCCTCGGCCTCCTTTCTCTCAGAGACTCAGTAGCGTGAGGAATCCTACAGGTGTGTGTGAAGCAGCACGAGAAAGCAGTGGAGGTCTGAAACAGGCTGGTGGTGGCCCTTCCAGGTGGAGCCCATGTCTGGGGCCTTGCTGGGGAGCAGGAAAAGCCCTTGTCTAGGTTGTGGTTGTTTGGTCGGCATGGGGAGCTGCGGGCCTCTGATAACGTGCAGGAGCAATCTGCCTCTCTCGTCTGTGATCATGTGGACAGAGCTTCTGGGTCAGATCCCAGGCCCTGATAGGACACTGGCCTCGTTTCTCAAAACAGGACAATCCCAGCAGTTTTCTATACCTAAACACTGTTTTAACCCCAGACTGTGGCATAGATCTTATAAATGCCCAGTCTTCTATGGACTGGGCAATGTCATGCATGAACACTTTTAGAGCCTATGAGGTGACTGACAAAAAGTATTTTGGCATTCCACCATCCAGCAAATGCTCTGACAACCACTTCCTGGTTCACAGAGAGGTCGGAAGGCAGAGGTCAAGTCCTGCCAGTGAGAGTTTACACAACAGAGCAGCAGGACTGATGATTCTGGACCTGATGGTGCCTTGTCCCCTGTAATGGACCAACAGCCTTACCCCATCTCTTCCTTTCTTTCTCCCTTTCTTTTTTTGCCCCTCTTTCCCTCTCTCTCTCTCTCTCTCTCTCTAATTTTCTCTGTGTTGTTCCCTAGCAACCACCCCCAGCCTCCTCAGTGTAACGTATAGGAGCTGTCCTGAGCTCTCCCAGTCTGGCCCAGACATATTACACAACCAGCCTGTCACCAGGCTGCCTCTGAGGTTAGGTGTTTCCGTCTCAAAACACCTGTGAATTACAACATGATTGGTTCTACTGCTCAGACATTTCAGATGTAAACAATGGGGGGTTCGGATATGGTGATGCTAACCTTCTGGTTGTCTGGTCTCTCTGGTCACCCTCTCCTGCTGCTGTGAAATACAGTTCATCCCTCTGATTGACGTGATTGGTACGTTGGACTGTTTGTTGTTGTTGTTGTTGTTGTCGTGGCTGTATATTTTTTGCAGATTCTCTAGGTGGCCTTCTCGTTGTGCCATCTGTGCTGGATGTTTTGTGGAGATAAGGCCAGAGCCCGGCAGTATCAGGAGGCACCAGTGTCTACTCCTGGCCTCCATTCACTAAACAGCACCCACCCAATATGTTCTCACATGCAAACACATGTAAACAAGCACCGAACAATCTCTTATCAACAATAGATTACAGACACGTGTCTCAGAGTGAAGTCGAGTGTCAGTGCGTTGGTGTGCATGTCTGTGTGCTTTCATGCGTAGTAAGCGTGGGATTAATACGCTTTTGGCTTAAAGATTCTAAAACATTTGTTGCTCAGAACTCCTTATGGAAGTAACAAGCGGACTGTTACTTCCGCCGCATCCTCGATAGACAAAGAAGCAGCAAAATAGAGCACGAGAGATCTGCAGTGTTTTCCTTTTAACCTTCCTCCTCTTCTGGCTGGCCCAGCAGCATGCGAGCACAAGCTGCCGTTGCCCTTCTCTGTGTTGCAGCGTTGAGAAGAGAGTCATCATGCAGTTCTTGCTTTCCCTCCCTCTTTCTCTTTCTCTCCCTCTCTCCCTAACTCCCTCCCTCTCTCCCTAACTCCTTCCTTCCCTCCCTCCCTCTCTCCCTCCTTCCCTTCCTCCACCTCGGACCAAGTTAAGAGGTCTGAGGTGTATACACCAACGTTTGTCGCAGCTCCCTGCTTCAGCTCATACTGACAGGTAAGCACACAGACAAGAAGGCAGGCAGAAAGACAAGCAGTCAGACCAGCAGCCGGGCAGGTAGGCAGGCAGAAAGGAAGGCAAGCAGGCAGACAGGCAGGCAGACGTTGTTTACACTTATTATTATTATTATTAAGCTGTATTTATACTGGTAGGTCAGGAAGCATCTTATTAACACTGACAACCCCCACAAAAAAGAGAACAATGTGTTTTAATCCTGTTGTATTTCAGTCGGTATGTCACTGTAAAACAACATGTGTCCACTGGCACCTCCACTCAGTGTTGAGTCTGTGGACATGGCTGAAACTCTCACGCACTGGCGTGGCTCTCCACACATCGATGGCTGTCAGTCACACACACTCCCTAGCACACACACATACTCACACACTCTCTCTCACACACCCTCTCTCTCTCTTTCTCTCTCTCTCTCTCTCTCTCTCTCTCTCTCTCTCTCTCTCTCTCTCTCTCTCTCTCTCTCTCTCTCTCTCTCTCTCTCTCTCTCACACACACACACCACACACACACACACACACACACACACACACAGACCAACTGAACCTTACACACACAATACTAACTCATTAACACACAATTCCTGGGTCCTGTCTGACTAACACACACAGTCATAACTTATACACGCGTGGCTGCACCATTGCGGCCCAGCAGGAACACACGTGTGCAGTGCACACCCACTCAAGGCCTCAACATTTGTCCCTCGAGCCTCACACAGCTCGGTATAATCCTATTACTCACAACTGTTTTACTGTGTTACACACACATACACACAGACTGGCCTGGAGGAGCGGATCCAGTGCCACAATTAGCAGCAGCAGCAGCAGCATATGACTCCAGTCCAGGGGTTATGGTTCACCCTGCAGGCTCTCAGAGAGACAAGGCTTATTGAACTGAAAACGCTCAGAAGAAAGATGAACTTAACATATGGTCTGGATATTAGTCTAGCCATTTCCCTGCTGCTTTGGTTACCTATGGTTACTGTGGTGTGCTCTGAGGCAGAGCAGACACCATGGGGATGAGGAGTGTAGTGTGTGGCAGAGATGGATGTGTGTGAGTGTGTGTGTGTATATGTGTGTGCGTGTGGTTTAATGGTGGGACATGCTTGGACAGCTCCAGACTGAGAGGTGGATAGTGGAGCTCATTTGCATGATGATACAGATGTCTATAAGTTGGACCTCCATTTGGACTCATCCCTCCTCATTTTCGCTGAATGGGAAATTGTGATTTTAAAGCCATAGGCTGCCTTTGTGTCTGTGTGCAGTGTTTGTGTCACTTGTTGTGTTAGTGTGTATATGTGTTTGTGCATTGCCGCGGGAACTAGGGGTGCTGAGGCTGCACGAGAATTTAAAATTATATGACTTGAAAATCCACCACCGCGCCCCGCCCCCGCCCCGTAACGTTAAGATTGTTTGATAATTTTTGTATGGGTTCCTCCAAGTGGCACAGAAGCACGATTATTCTCCTCTTTGTGTGTCCTGTAAGAGACAACACCGTTCAGCATGATGCTTTTCATCATCCATCTCATCATCATCACCATATTTATAAATAATTAATCTGTTACACACAAAGGTATACTGCAGCATAATTCTTATTTCTCTCCGTCGTTCGGTCTGCAGGTCTCGTTGCCGCCTCTCATCAGTTAGTGTCGCTGCAGCTGCATCTGCTCTCGACACGCGCAGGGTATGCTACAGCATGCGCGTGCGCGGGCGGTAACATCGCTGCTCGTTTGAAGGCAGCGGGGGAGCGCGTGAGGAGTGAGATAGAGAGAGAGGCAGTGAAACAGTGAGAGAGAGAGAGAGAGAGAGAGAGAGAGGAGAAAACAGTGGACCACAGGCTGCTGCGGCGGGGAAACGAGCGCACTGCTGCCCAGAGACGGTCCCTAACTGGGAGACAAAAACCCAACTCACCTATTTCCATACCGACAGCTTCAGAAAACCGAGAATATATCTCGCTGTTTGCATTAGAAGGTGAGTTTTGATGTTACACATGTCGCCTGCAATATAATTTCACTGCGGGAGATCTATCGCGGGGATGCCGTCTATAAGCTCTGTGTTCTGATACACCGATTGACCGTGAGAATACTGCGCATTTGGTGCAGAGGGTGGCTGGGCGAAGAGGATGGCGACCGCTTGTGCTTTCCCCATAGCAACCGAGGATGTTGCGGATATTTGTAATGTCAGGTGTGAATGGATACCAATCATTATTAGCATCTTAAAGCTCACATGAAAGGAAACCCCTCATCAGATAAAAACATCCGTGAATGCAATGGCTGCCAAAACAGGGTTAGGGAAGGAGCAAGATAACTGGAATAATTGACGAATTATCAAGAGGACGTTCATCCTATCTTGTGAAACCTATTGTTTAATGTCCCCATGTAAATAAATGAATGTCTTACGGATGCGGAAGATAACGGAACGGATGCTCCTTTGTGTTTTGAACCGGGCGAGTGTGATTAGCGGGATTATTTGATGTCTGCTAGTGATAGTATCAGTTGTTAGGCTGAACCATGTCATATGGACTCCCCGTGGTGTACAGTAGCATGGCCGAATTGTGAGTTTTCGCTCTAATACCCTGGATATCATTGGGCAATTATTTATAGCTATGTTTTTTTTCATTATGTTTTATTGGGTTGATTCCCAATTATTATTCCCAGTATTTGGACAGTGATCATTGTATTGTGTAGTATGTGTGGACTGTATAGCAGATCCATATCTCTGTGAATAAGGGGGTTTCCCATTTGTGGTCCCAAGGTTTGGTCCCCGACTGCATGTGTTACATAACCTGCTACTCCTGTAGTGACCTGAGTCTACTGGACCAGAGCTGAACCTAGATCGAGCATTAGTCATGTTGAAGTAAATAATGAGATTTAGCTTTCTGTATGTTTGTTTGTTTGCTTGTTGTTTGATTTCCACAAATTGTGTCGGTAACGGATAGCAAAACAAGTTACCGTAAATGGAATGCAATAGTCTAGAAATATAGGCTCTAGGACAGGATTTTTGTTTTCTAAAAACGACATTGACTCACACATGCAGGTGCACACAAAAACCATGATGTGTGCTACTATTAATATACACAACAATAAATAATTGCTTGTAGTGGGATTATTCTCTGCCATACTCAACCTCACAGCGTCTGCGCATTACTGGTGAAGAAGCTGTGCACTGTGTGTGTGTGTGTGTGTGTGAACATGATTTATGAATCTGTATATGTCCACAGGCATTTCATTTGGCTGTTTCCTTCTCCAAACGTTGTGCTGGGCCTTAGACATCTGTCTCCTCTCAGACAGAACACTTCCCAGCAGCCCTGAGACCATCAGCTGGGTTATACATGACACTGTGGTGGGGACCCATCCTTCTCTCTCCCTGCCAGATAGAAAGGCACACATCCAGTCTCTCAGAGACAGATTCCTCTGAACCACTGAGACACAGTTTTGTGTGTGTACGTGTTTTTTTGTGTTGCAGGCTGAGCAGACCTGCTCAGTTCAGTGTGAGAGGGGGAGGCCGAGGTAAATTGAATGCAATTAGAGCATCCGATTCACCAACATCCTGGGGGCTAATTAGGAGTGGCACCTTTGTGTAGGCGGTAACTCTCTGTGTGTTCACATTTGTGTGAGTATAATGGGGCACCAGCTGTAATTGTTTATGGGGTTTTATATGGTGTGTTATTGGGTCTCATTGAGAGCATTGAATTATCATGGCTGACAGAGGATTGATGAATTGGCTCATGGGCTAGGGGGCTCGTATTCCAGAATAGCGAGAAGCTAAGAGCCTCGGATAATAGGACACTTGGAGGCTAACAGGGTAGGAGGCTATGCAGCTTGGATGCTAGAAGGCTGGGACATTTAGATGCTTGGAGGCTCTAAGGCTAGGAGCTAAATACTTGACTAGATAGCTGGCCTGCACAGTTGACAGGCTAGCCAACAGCTACTGTTGTTGTCTTTCCGGAAAGATCCAGACTGCATCTTTATAATGCCACTGCTTTTGGCAGTGTGAAATCTAGGCCAGGAACTAAAGAACGATTGTACGTATTGTAAAGTTGGTGTGGTTGTCATTTGATGGCAGAGGGATGAAGAACTACTACTACTGGGTCTCTCTCTTTACTCCTGACAGTCCTATCTGGCTCCTGTGATATATGACATGCTAGCCCAGCCTAGGTTATGTCATGTATATCTCATACAGAACAGTGTTAACCAACCTCTTTCAGGGAGAAAGAGAGGGAAAGAGAGATGGAGGGGAGAAAATGGCGTGCTGAGATCACCAGCTGTGCTAGGCATCTTCTGAAGCTGAGCGTGAACCTGGAGGCTAATAAGAAGAGACATGGCACACTCCGACCTGCCTGTACACACACACACACACACACACACACGTACACACACACACACACACACAGACAGACACACAAGTGCAAACACCTCCTGATTGACATGCTGGATGGGAGGCCAGACATTTTGTGCTGTTGCAACTGCTTTCTAGATAATGTCACTGGTGGCTTGATTCACTGTGAGAGGTTCAGATAAACAGAAAGCACATTAACGGCATATCCCTTGTTTGGAAATATCCACTTGCTGATGGGTGTGTAAAGTGAGAATTTCACAAATTCCAGTCTGGAAAAGGCTTGTCTGACACTAGGCCTTTGTTTTTGTAGAGAAATCATCTGTCAGTCTCTCTCTCTCCGTCTGCCACCACCTCATTAACAAAACAAGATGCTTTATCGGAAAACGTGAATAAATGGATCATCAGGATTATAACTAAGTGTCAGTGTTCAGCTGCGATGGAGAAGAGTCGCAGCATGGTTCTATTGAATAGCACTGACAAGCAACAGATGCATTCTCAAGCTCAACTGTACTCTCTCTCTTTCTCTTTCTTTCTCTTTCTTTTTCATTGTGTTTAACAAAGACCATACTAATCTTAATGCTCTGTGCAGTAGGGTTCAGAATTTGATCTCTTTTCCAGCTTTGACATGATTAGTGAAGATTTAGGTCAAATAATCCATTAGGACATTCCTTCCTCCCTCTCTCCTTCATCCTTTCACTTTAAGGTGCTGTGGTCACATGTCAAAAATATTTTTGGATACACCTATCAGACAGAAGTTCATAGCAATCAGTATTGAAGATGTTTTGGGTGAAGGTAATTGATTATGACAGATATGACGGGTGCTTTTATTCACCATGCACATGTTCTAAGATCTGAGCCTTTGGCGTGGGAGGGGGAAGATACATATTTCAAGCGGTTGACAGATACATACATGTCCATGACCTATATATTAATTTCAGAATGAGATTAATTTGGAAGGGATTTCATTATCCACATGTGGTGTGTTACTGTAAGTGTTATGCATGATTTGACAAGTAGCATCCTCTTTCAGTGTGTAACCCTTCCAGGCGTTCCCCTTAGTGTCATGTAAAAATGTGTTTTGTGAATACCAGGATGCTGTAACCAGAGGGCTTAGCTTTTCCAGGGGTTTATCCTGGGTCTTCCATAGATCTGTTTTCCCAGGAATATGCTCACAGATGGTTGATCACTGGAACTATTGTAGCGACCTGCAGCGATCAATATCTGAGTGATGTGGGGAATAAGTTCCAGCTGAATAGAGCCTGCGTCAGTGCCGTCTCTCCTCCAGCCTCTCCCACTGGTCTGGGTCTGAACAGACGGCCTTTCTCTGGCTTCACGGGACACCCTCGATAGTCCGGTGATTGGTTGAGACAGAGAGAGAGAGAAAGAGAGAGAGGGAGAGAGAGGGAGAGAGAGAGAGAGAGAGAAGCAGAGAGGGAGAGAGAGAGAGAGAGAGAGAGAGAGAGAGAGAGAGAGAGAGAGAGAGAGAGAGAGAGAGAGAGAGAGAGAGAGAGGGAGGGAGGGAGGGAGGGAGGGAGGGAGGGAGGGAGGGAGGGAGGGAGGGAGGGAGGGAAGGAAGGAAGAGAGGGAGAGAGAGAGAGAGAGGGAGGGAGGGAGGGAGGGAGGGAGGGAGGGAGGGAGGGAGGGAGGGAGGGAGGGAGGGAGGGAGGGAGGGAGGGAGGGAGGGAGGGAGGGAGGGATGGAGAAAAAGAGAGGGAGGAGAGAGATTCAGAAAGGGAGAGAGAGATGGAAAGAGAAAGAATGACATTGTAGTAAAGATAAAGTGTTTAGTAATCTAGCTTGTGCACAAAATGAAGAGGATGAAAGGCAGGCTGTTTAATTTTGGTGACATCATCAATCAACGGCTGTAACTGGCCACTGATAAACCAATTACAGGGAGACGGCTCCTGCATGTTTATGACTGGCTGGCTGACTGGCTGGAGAGAGTAAAGGAGGGAGGAAGGAAAGAGGGGAAAGAATAAGAGATAAAGGGAGTTACTGCTTTTGGTAAGTGAATGGCAGTGTGGTCTATGGTTCCTAGTGGTTTTCCTGAAGCTTGTTCAAAATGAAGAGAGGAAGAGGAATGGAGAAGGAAGAGAGATACTGTAGAGAGGAGGTTTGAAGGAATTTTGCTCAGGTTATGTTCTCAGGTTGAAATGAATTATTCATATTACGCATGACTCACAGTATTAGGTCAGGCACAAGTGGATGTTTATTCATTTAAAAGGGCACCGTAAAAGGTTAATGGTAGTTTATCACCGTTAGGTGACGAGAATAGTAGCCTTCCATTCTTTCTCTCCTATTTTCCTCCCTCCTCCCTCCCGCTTCCCCTTTCTCTCCCTGGAGAACATGCTGACCTCTGGCTTCCAGGACAGCCAGTGGATACCAAGTATTGTCCTCTGTCATACCAGCTACTTTCTCTCCCCTAGGCTCTGCCCTCCCTCCCTCCCTCCCTCCCTCCCTCCCTCCCTCCCTCCCTCCCTCCCTCCCTCCCTCCCTCCCTCCCTCCCTCCCTCCCTCCCTCCCTCCCTCCCTCCCTCCCTCCCTCCCTCCCTCCCTCCCTCCCTCCCTCCCTCCCTCCCTCCCTCCATCTCTCCCTCCATCTCTCCCCTGCCTCCTTCCATCTCCACCCCCCTGCCTCTCCCTGCCTATGCTTTGCTGGGCTGTTAGGAATCAGGTCCCCGACGACCACCAAGCTGGCCTTTGAGCGGATGTCTTTGTGTGTGTTAGAAAGGATGGAAGCCACTTTAATTCAACTCAAATTGTGCTTCCAATCCACCCTTCATTAACACATACTACAGTTAGTCTCTGCTTTAATTTTGCTGTGATGGAGTTCCTATTTGCTGGTTTGAGGAAGCTGGCGTCACTTGGCAAACATCCAAAGATTCTCCATGGTAGGCACGGATCAAAAGCGTATATTTTAGGTGCTATGAGCAATTTTCCACCAAATATACCATCCCTGAACGATTCTCCCAATCTCAGCTCTGTCTGTAACAGATAACCTCTCGTCACCACCACTCATATCTGACACACACACACACACACACACACACACACACACACACACACACTGACTTAACCATCTCTCTTTGCAGCCAGGGGCTGTGTGAAACAGGAAGGTTCATAATTAGAGAAGACCTAGAGACCATATTTCATCAAACAAAATCTCCGCTGGTTTTTCAAGTTTTTAATCAGATTACAAAAGCTAATTGCTTTTTTTCCAGAATATAATTTGCATAATCACTTGTTTAATTTTAGCTTATCCTTATTTGTCTTTAATGTTACAAGACCATGTGAACACTTTCAGCAAATGCACAGACGACCAGCTTTTCTAACAATGTGGCTGATAAGTTGTCGTGTTGCATGTTGTCTTGATATCTCAGGATATCTCGTGTCTTCTCATCTCTACATGGCAGAGATGACAGCAGACACAAGTTACTGTGTGGTAGATTCTTTGAATATGGATGGACTCCAGAATGTTACAGTGTAAAAGATCATCACGATGGACTGTAGAATGTTACAGTGTAACAGATCATCATGATGGACTGTAGAATGTTACAGTGTAACAGATAATCATGATGGACTGTAGAATGTTACAGTGTAACAAATCATCATGATGGACTGTAGAATGTTACAGTGTAACAGATCATCATGATGGACTGTAGAATGTTACAGTGTAACAAATCATCATGATGGACTGTAGAATGTTACAGTGTAACAGATCCTCATGATGGACTGTAGAATGTTACAGCGTAACAGATCAACATGTCTGTCCTCAAACACGGTCTCTTCACCAGAAACCTAAAGGAAACTACAGAATTTTGTATCTCCATTTTCCTTCTCCCTGACTCTAACAGTGCAAGCAGGTCATATATTACTGCAGTTGGTTTTGTTACCTGGGAAATTACCCTCTACAAAGCATGACATGAGGATAATGTAACTGCATTTGTGCATATTCTGCGTGTTGATCGGTATAAAGTTACTGTATTTAGCGGGAGAGTGTGAGGGTGTGATCTGGGGGATGACTGAGTTTTCCCACGGCTGCCCCTCCTGCTGCCCATACTGTGGGTCATGGTGGGATCAGGTGTCTGGGAGTATCTGGAGGGCTGATATCTTACACACACCAACCTGTAGCAGGACTGGGAGGAGGAAACAGGAGGAGAGACAGGAGGAGCAGAGGAGGAGTAGGAGGTGTGTGTGTGGGGGGGCTGATTCAGTAGGAGATGGAGGAGGTACCAGGAGGATAAGCAGGAAGAGGAGGAGAAGAACAGGAAGTACCTCAGGCACAGCCCTGGCACTGGAAGTCTACCAACTAGAAATTACCCAGATCACTTCCTCTGGCCCACCACCTCTCTGATCTGTTGTACTTTGGCTCTGCTTCCCCCCGAGTGTGAGATGAGGGGTTTTGTAGCCCAGCTGGTGGACCTGAGAGATGGTCTTCTTGAACACGCTCTGCTGGAGCCAGAGAGAGATCTCTTCTCAGCCCACTGGTCCTTCACTCTGGTGCAATATTGAAGGGTTTCCCTCCTAGACCCTTGTCTAGATACTATCTCCCATAACTTCCAACACAGATAGAACTTGTTTAATCAGACTCAACTAGTTCAGGCAGTCTCTCACTGGCATTCTTGCCTGTACCAGTCATCAAACCCTGGTGTGACCTAACAGCTCATAACCAGCTGTACACTGTGCCAGTGTTAGTGAAGCTCTTCTGGTTCTGCTACTGCAACCACTGGGTAATTCCTACCATCACCATACCCATTTTGTATACTGTAATAAACCCTGCATGAAAGAGATGATTTTTTATCTTACTTTAACTGGCTTGTGTGTTTAATGGAGGTGGATTGCATTACAAAATAAACACATTACACTACAACCATAACTTTAAAATGAGGCTTATAAAGAATGCAACTTTCCCTCGGTGGTTCCTTTGCCAATGGCTCAACCAGATCTCAAGTGCTTGGTGTCTGTACCACCTCTGCTGCATGTAGAACAGACAGACCCTCCCTCATTGATCACATCTGCACTCAACCATGCGATATCGGACTTAAATAATTGATTCAGAGCATGTATCAACCCTGTGGGATCCCTAACTGTCAGTATTGGGTGCTACTGACAGGATTTGCTACTGCTACTATATGGATCCAGGGTTCAGGTGTGGTCCTGACAGGAGGACAGAGGGGAGCAGAGGGCTGCCCTCTCCAGCCTCACCCTGCAGAACATCCTCAGCACTGACAGCCAACTACCTGGATTGTTTAGCTCAGTTTTATTATCGACCACATGCCCACGCATACACTCACAATGTACAAACAGTCATAAACACATGCGCACATTATTATATTATACAAATATTACATATTTGTTTTTATTATTTAAGTGAATTATTTGTAGGTAAATGAAGGGCCCAAACCAAACATTGTTCATTGTGACAGCATCTGTTGTGAAAGTGCTGACTTGACTTAATACTTTGTCTGGCTTTGGCACAGCCTAAAGGCCACAAGCTCAGCAACATGGACGTGTGTGCGATTGTGTGACTGTGTGTGTGTTTGTGAGTGTGCTGAATCTCAGATAGCAGTAAATAGCTCTTTGTGTTTTTGTTTGTGTATGCCTGTTCAAAAGAGAATGAGAGAGAAAGAGAGATAGATGGATAAATAGTAGTGTGTCATGCAGATTTTAACAGCATCACACACTCACACATCACTGTGGGTCTGCTGCAGAACAGTCATTTCCTTACCAGGCTCTGGACTGACACACTAACCACCACCTGATGAGGTGATCTGGCCAGCTTGTGAAAGCTTGGAAAGCATGACCTTTAGTCAGACCTGAGGCAGACAGCTTTGTAAACATCACTTAGATGGAGCAGACATCTAAGCCAGTCCCCTTGCCTTGAAGCTGCATGTCTGTTTAGCCGTCTATCTGTCTGTCTGTCTATCTGTCTGTCTGTCTGTCTGTCTGTCTGTATGCTTCAGAGAAAAAAACAAGTTAGCTGTAGATTAGCAGTAGCTGTGTGTAGCTAAGAGGGCTGCATGGTATTGTTCTAAAGAATAAGAAATAAATATAATCTTTTTGTCTTCCAGGTTAAGAATGCGTGGATGGATATAGAACTTATGCTGAGTGGAACAGAGCAGTGAAGGTGTGACAGAAACTCCTGAAATATAGATGTGTCTGTCTGGAGCGGTGCTACTAGGGGAATAACCTGCTCTGTAGAGGAAGAGTTGTAACTACAATACACAGCCCAAACCAGTCTCTCTAAGCCTGCATCTTTCGTAGCGGGTATTTTCTTTATTTCAGTTTCAGTCGAATCAATTTAGCTCTCCTAAATCTTGTTTATGGGTAATCATTTCAGTCATATAACACGAGGGGGGTGTATTTGACTGTAGGTCAATACAGCCAGACTTACTTTGGTTAATGAAAATGAGGGCAGAACCATAGATGCACTTTGCATGGGGTTTTGTGTATGTGTGTGTGTAGGTGTGTGTCTGTGTGTACAACATGTTTGTTCTGTGAGTGTACAGCATTAGTCTGTTGATGATAAAATCAAATCAACCTGAGCAATACTCAAATAACTCTGACCATGCTCTATTGTTGTAATGTGCCTGTGTGTGTGTCGGGTCAGGTCTCAGCCTGAAGGGATGTTTCCTAAGGTGTGTTTGATGGTACATTCACCATGGGTTGTAAGTCAGGCACCACATCAGAGGAATGAGTCACAGAGGGGCCAGCCCGATCTGTGTTAGAAACACCCTTTTAATAGGGTGTTGAAGATAATGGCATGTTCCTACCCTCATCCAAGAGACGGGCTGAGATTCTGCTGGCAGCTGCAATCTCTCGCAATGTCTCTAGTGGTTTATTTGAACCTTCTAGTCCTTTTCAGTGACGTCCATTAGGTATAGGTCACTCAGTAATGTGTCCTTTGTGTGTCTAGTATTGTAGCTAGTCACCCAGCTAGAACACATTAGGAACAGTCTGCTTGAACAGGTGAAGTAGCTCCTTTGTGCTCATTCTGCAGCTGTGCACCTTGGACTTCTCCCATTTCTCTCTCTCTCTTTTTCTCCATCTCTCCTTCCCTCCATCTCTCTACACTGACTACCCCTTGTCAGTCCATTTCCGGCAGTGTCAGATGTACAGCTAGATAGCTAGTGACTACTGACGCAACACCACCATGTGATTCTGTAATAGAATACAACAGAATGGCGGGGGTCTAAATATTTAGGATGGTTGCAGCTGAAAAAAAATGATGTTCTAACAATGGCAAAAAAATAATATTTTCTCCTAGTACTTTAGTGTTTTCTTAGTACTTTGACTACTCTCTCTTTCTCTCCGTCTCTCTCCCCCTCTCTCTCCCCCTCTCTCTTCCCCTCTCTCCATTTCTCTCAGTCTAATGGGTGTGTGCAGCTATGCTGTCAATATTAGCCAGCTCCCTGACATCCATACATTCTACCTTCCTCTGTTTGCTCGTGCTTTTCTCTCCTTTAGATTTCTTCACAACGGCTTCACAACTTTTTCTCATTTCCCCTTTGCTCGTTTCTCATCCTCCATCTGTCTCTCTCTTTGTCTTTCCATTCCCTTTCCGTCAACCTCCATCCCTCTCCCTCTCTGACAGATAATCTAGTCCCTGGAGTACATGTGTCAGCAAGCCTGGACTGACATGACTGTATGTGTACGTGTGGAAGGATGGGCTTGACCAAGGTTGGCATGACTGTGCCTGTGCATGGTTGGGTGGGTAAATATGTGGTCAGGATAGACTTTGCACATTACTGATGGCTGTGATCTGCTTACAGAGCCTGTTCTGGCCCCAGTCCCAGTCCCAGTCCCAGCCCCAGCCCGAAGCTCCACTCCCTGGCTTAACCCTCCAGCCCCAAACTCAACCTCAACCCTCAGCCCTCGATGATGTATCTGCAGGAGGCATCTCTCCTGTAGCCTGGAGTGGTCATGCATTAACATAGAAATGATCTATTGTGTCTTGTGCTCTGTGTGTCTGGGTGGTTTAATGGACCCAGGCCTCCTGGGCTCAGGTAGCACATTTACATGAACATTACCACCATCCTCCCCCACATGTCTGTCTGTCTCTCACACTCTGTCTCTCTGTCTCTGTCTGTCTGTCTGTCTGTCTCTCTGTCTCTCTGTCTCTCTGTATGTCTGTCTGTCTGTCTGTCTGTCTCTCACACTCTGTCTCTCTGTCTCTGTCTGTCTGTCTGTCTGTCTGTCTGTCTGGTATACAGAGAAAGGGTTGTGGATAGAGAAGACAGTTGTGGTCAAAGAGATGCTCCGAGATGTGTAAATCACCCTGATTAAAGCAAAGTGTGAAAGGTCCTTTATGTAGGACTATTACCCTCAGTGTGTGTTTGTGTGTGTGCGTGTGTTTGTGTGTGTGTGTGTGTGTGTGTGTTTGCCTTTGTGTTTACCAGTCCCTGTGTGAACTCAGTCAAAATGAAAAACGTGCTGTTAACCATGGAAACCAATCATGCTCTTTTTAACTGTTCACTCCTTCCCTGCGGGGGGAGGAGGGGGAAGATGTGAGGAGGGCAGAGGGGGAGGGGAGAGGGAGGATGAGGGTGTTTATGTGTGAAATTGAGTCCAGGAGAGATATATGTAACAATGCCCCTGCACACACCTGACTGCTAAGAACAGATGTTCACCACCCCCGGTTCTGCCGAGAGAGAACACAGTTCTGTAGCAGTGTGCTTCATGAGGAACCATCTGGAATGCTAACCCTGACTGTAGTCCATAGCTGTGGTCTCAGTCATACTCATGCCATGCTGTTAACCCCCCCCCCCCCCCCAAGTCATTACCTAGAAATAACTCAAGGGATTGTCTATTAGATCATCTACAACTCTGAACATGTTTGGTGTGATCATTTGAGTGTATACATGTTTGGTGTGAGTGTGTGTGTGTGTTGGCTTGGTGTGATAGTGTGTGTGTGTGTGTGTGTGTGTATGGACACTTGGTGTAATTGTGTGTGCATGCAGAGGCCCAGTTCCATAAGTGTCCATGGGGACCAGTGTTCCAAGCAGATGGGAAATAGAGACGAGTCATAATTACTCAGGTGTCTGGGGAGGAGGGATGACGACAAAGAGGGAGTGTGTTCTGGCAACACAATAACATGGTATATGGCTCCAAACCTGGCAACATGCTAAATTAAGTCGTTCGTCATTGTCTCTTGAAAACACATCCCGATAAGTGCACACACGCACGCGCACACACACGCTGTATGTTTGATGTGTGTGTGTGTGTGTAGGGGTGAGGCAGCACACAAGTTGACAATAACCAACAATAGCAACCACACAATAACCTAATGGACAAACCACTGAATGGTTTAAAGTACGTGGAATGTGTGCTGGCGGTTAACAACAATGGATCTCCCTGGGAGAAGAGTATGGATCTTCAGAAGCAGAGATAACCTCCCAGACAAAGGCCCCTGAATGAAGCGGATTGGTTTACAGTCCATTCTGGAGTGAGCAGGGAATGAGTGAGGTCAGAGGAACAGGAGAGCGGGGTCTGTTGGAGGGAAGGCAGCACCTGCTGCTGGTTCCTGGCTCCTGCCACCAGCACCACTCAGAACCCCACCGCTCTGTGGCAGATGGCGGGGAGAGGCGGTGCTGTAACACAGGCCTCCATACCACAGATAACCAGGGATGGAACCTGCACTCTGAACCCCATAAGTTCAGAATACTAATAACATTTTTTAGAATCCGACTACATCAAAAACGATTTAAGCAATCTAAGCAACTTCAAGTAAATCATAATTTCTACAAACTATTAATTGATTCAAATACTGGTCTTTTGATTGGCCTGACGATGAGTCCACACAACGCAGCATGCTGCCACTCTGACCGACTGACGAGCACCAGGAAGTGTGTTAACCACCACTGAGTGGCTGATAAAAGGGGGTTGCTTTAATCTTCCCCGCTGTGTGTGTGTGTGTGTGTGTGTGTGTGTGTGTGTGTGAGGAGGAGGGCAGACAGACGGGGCGTGTAGGAAGTGTGTGTTCCCTTGCAACTGTCGCTTATCGCTGCACTGGGGCCCCTTAAACCTCAGAGGATTATAGGGCTTTACCCTTTACACACACACACACACACACTCACACACACACACACACACACACACTCAGACACACACACTGCACACAGTATTGTAATTGTTGTATCACAGTGTTAAGGTGCAGAACAACTAGACTGAGAAATGCTTTATTCTTTTTATTTATTTCTACCAGCAGCTTTCTGAAAGACATTTGACCACAGCAGCACACATAGGGTAAGGATTAAGGTACAGGTTTCATCTTCCCCATGCACTCCAGTCAGTGAGGAAGGACCAGTCTGGAGTTAATGTGTTTCTCTGACGCTACACTGTGGTACATATGTGTGTGTGTGTCTCTGTGTGTATGTGTGTCATATAATAAATGTCCTATATCCTTCATGTTGTGGTACTAGATCTGGTTCATATCAGGTTGGCACACTTGCTGAGGACAGATTTGACACAGGCTGGTGGTCTTGACTGACCTCAGATCAGCAGGAAATAGCTTACCTGAGTAAGCTGGGTATTTGTAAATAAAGATGGCCCACCATAACACTTCTCTGTAAAGTTTCCCTTTAGAGAGTAGATACACTTACTGTCTCCACCCAGGCCTACTGTGTGTGGGATATCCATAAAGCATGCATGTGTCTTCCTCTTCCACTCCTGCTCTCTCTCATCCCCCTTGCCTCTCTATTTCTGCTCATGCTCCTCCTCTATCTCTCTGCTCCCAACCCTCTGCTGTTTCTCTCTCTCTCTCTCTCTCTCTCTCTCTCTCTCTCTCTCTCTCTCTCCCTCTCTCTCTTTCCCTCTCTCTCTTTCCCTCTCTCTCTTTCCCTCTCTCTCTCTCTTTCTCTCTCTCTCTTTCTCTCTCTCTCTTTCTCTCTCTCTCTCTTTCTCTCTCTCTCTTTCTCTCTCTCTCTTTCTCTCTCTCTCTCCATTTGGATGATGAAGCGTTTTTAGATCTATCACTCAATAATGCATGCTCTCTTTCCGATTCACTCACACACTTTTCATCTCGTGTTTTTTCTTCTCCTCTCCCACATTCTCTCTCTCTTTCCCTCTCTCTCTCTTTCATTCTCTCCCCCCTCTGGCTCTCAACCGCACTCCCTTTCTCCTTCTCTGTCTCCATAGTAACGGCATAGGGCTGGGGGGTTAGGTGTGTGCTGTCTGCTTGCGAGAGTGTGTGTGTCTGTTAGCTTTTCTCTGTGTGTGTAGGGGAGCAGCTGTGAGTGACGGCTGTTAGGCCATCCAGCAGAAGGTCATCTCATGGTCCAGATCAAACAGAAGGTCCAGACAGCTCAGTGCGCCAGGGTTGTGGAGCGGTCTTATAGGAGAATACCATAGTGCCCTGGTAACTGCTGTAAAACGGTCTTTGTCATGTCCGCGCTGCCCATGTGAAATGAACGGGCCTCTCTGGGAATTAGGATCATGTATTCATGGTCAGGCGTGTGTGTGTGTGTGTGTGTGCCTGAGTGTGTGTCTCTTGAGCCTCGCCTGAGGTGAATCCAGTCATTTTTGGGTATTGATTGCACTCTGTGCCTGTCTTGTGTGCACAAACGTAGAGTAATCCCTCTGGGATGGGACAATGCAGCCATGAATTCATGCGGCCTGTCACCTTGACAACACAGAGAACGTCTACTGGATTAGATAAACTGCTCAGATGAACTGTGTGTGCATGCGTGGGTGTGTGTGGTTTGTGTTGTCTACCAAATGTTTATAGTTGCATGTCCTATTTTTAGGATTTAGAACCTGGTGGGATGTGAAAGATCGAGCTTTGCATGCTTAACCATGTGGGAACGTTCCTGTGTGAGATGTTCCTGGGTGTGTGTGGGAGTCATGTGGCTGAGCTGTTAGGGAATCGGGCTAGTATTCAGAAGGTTGCTGGATCGATTCCCCGCCGTGCCAAATTTGGGCAAGGCACTTCACCCTACTTGCCTCGGGGGAATGTCCCTGTACTTACTGTAAGTCGCTCTGGATGAGAGTGTCTGCTAAATGACTAAATGTAAATGTGTGTTCCTGTGTGAGATGTTCCTGTGTGTGATGTTCCTGTGCGTGTGTTCCATGTTTTAAATCCAGGTAACACCCCCTCTATCTGCCACCCCCCCCCCCCCTGCTCTACTGCACACCATCACTGGTGAGGTGCCTCTACTGCCTGTGGCGCTGGGCTGGGATTGGTCAGAGTGATGTGTGTCCACTGCAGTGTGGCGCGTGTGTGTGCATGAGCCCTTCCAGCCTCTGCAGTGCTGCTGGGTCGTCAATCACCAGGCCAGACTAGGCCTGGGTGTTTCATGTGTAGCAGAGGAGGTTGGGTGGACTGGGAATGGGAAGAGGTTAGAGGTTACATAGCTTAGAGGCTACATAAGTTTAAGGTTACACACACGCACACACACACACACACTAATGAAGTGGAGGTTGAGTTGTGAGCAGTGCCGGTCTGAGATAACCACAGTGTTAGAGCATTGTGGTCTGCTGCAGCACAGGATTACGTAACACTGAGTTGTCTATCTGTAATATCTGGCTCCTATTGTGTCAGCACTGCAGTCTCCCTCTGCTATAATCCAGTTAGCTCTGAAATACAATCAGACTACTCACTGTTTATTTGTTTTATACTGAACTTTGATATGCTTACTTTGTAAGCTCTCCTCTCCTGTCTCCTCCTCTCATCCCCTCCCCTCCTCTCCTCTCTCCTATCTCCTCCTCTCATCCCCTCATCTCCTCTCCTATCTCCTCCTCTCATCCCCTCATCTCCTCTCCTGTCTCCTCCTCTCCTCCCCTCACCTCCTCTCCTCTCTCCTGTCTCCTCCTCTCCTCCCCTCATCTCCTCTCCTGTCTCCTCCTCTCCTCCCCTCCCCTCCTCTCCTCTCTTCTCCTCTCCTGTCTCCTCCTCTCTTCTCCTCTCCTCTTCCCTTCATGAGTAATCCTGACGGGTGAACAGATGGGGCGGAGGAAGGCACACAGGGATGCCAGCTCTCACCCCTCCCTGCCCTCCTCCCATCCCTCCATCCTATCCTCCCCACCTCTATCCTGCCCTCCTCCCATCCCTCCATCCTATCCTCCCCACCTCTATCCTGCCCTCCTCCTCCCATCCTCCCCTCCTCCCCACCTCTACCCTGCCCTCCTTCATCTCATCCTCCACACCTCTATCCTGTCCTCCTCTCATCTTACTACCACCCATCCGTCCACCATCAGCATGCTTTAAAAGGGGGGGGGGGGGTGAAGGGACGATAGGAGGTATGTAGTTGTGATTGAGGACAGGACCTCTGGTCATGCGTCACAGACGTTTAGCTTGCCGTTACCCAGTCATAAAGGTCTGATTGGGTACTAGTGAAGGTCACTGTGGGGGGGTGGGTCATGACATCACTGTAACTCACGTCACTGTTAATCCCTCAGTCACGCACCAAGGCTGTGCTCATCAATACCTTTCCAGTCCCCTTGCGCCGACACAGGGACATCTATAGTGTAGAGCCCTTACGTAAGACTGCCGTAAAGCTGATGAGTTTTCCTAATATTGGAGCATTTGTTGTTGACAGATGTGTTCCGGAAAGACGTGTATTCACGTGTCAGGTGATGTGTGAGTAAGTGACTAAGCTGCTCGTGTGACCTGCCAGTTGCGAGGGTGTTTATGCGGTTTTGGACTATTTTGAACGAACACACTGACCTTTACATGAACAGGGCTGTTACGGTGAAAGCTGTCATACAGTAGGAGGATAAAGACTGTGGAGCCCAGGGCTGCCGTGTGCTCTGAGACCATGCCATCGTCTGGGTCTGCAGCACACTGTACCCCGGCCAAAACTGGCTGCTCTAAGCTTCCATTGGTTTCTTCTCCTTTAACACACACATACAACATCAATCTCACACACAAACGCGCACAGACACACACACACAAAGTATGGATCGTGCCTGCAGGGTCCCTGTTCTCGCTGAGCATGGCCCAGTGATGAAATGATTACAGACAGGTGGGCACACACCCAACACTTCCACACACACGCACTAATCAACACACACATGTACACACAATCCCACTTCCATACACACACACACACACAAACACCCGTACAAATTCACAAACACACACACAATCACACAGATACACTCACACAAACCACAGAACTGGGAAATCGATATTGGAAGGGTGTGACTTCTTAGTCTGCATTGTCAAAGAAACGAAGCCCCTCCTTGTTTCCCACACTATGAGAGTAGGTCCAGTTGGTGTCATACTCTGTATTGTATATCCCATTGTTCAGCTGGTGTGTGTGTGTGTGTTCTGTGTGTGCCTGAAGCTAAAGGAAAGTCTCCTTCACCTGGATAAAAGAGACATAGAGTCAATAGTAAAGACATCGCCTGCCTGCCTGCCTGCCTGCCTGCCTGCCTGCCTGCCTGCCTGCCTGCCTGCCTGCCTGCCTGCCTGCCTGCCTGCTTGCCTGCCTGCCTGTCTGTCTGTCTGTCTGTCTGTTTGCCTGTCTGTTTGCCTGTCTGTTTGTTTGTCTGTTTGCCTGTCTGTCTGTCTGTCTGTCTGTATGTCTGCCTGTTTGTCTGCCTGCCTGCCTGCCTGCCTGCCTGCCTGCCTGCCTGCCTGCCTGCCTGCCTGCCTGCCTGTCTGTGTCTGTCTGTCTTTGTCTGTCTGTCTGTCTGTCTGTCTGTCTGGTGGACTGTGCCTGGCTGAGGCTCTGGCAGGGTTAGGGTTCAGGTCCAGGACTCCTCACCCCCAAACCCCCCTGCAGTTTCAGCAGAACCCTACAGTAAACAACACACCATTACAATGGGTTCAAGGGGGACTATGATTGGTGTGTTTGTGTGTGTGATGTGTGTGTGATGTGTGTGTGTGTGTGATGTGTGTGTGTGGGTGATGGGTGCGTGCTGACCATCAGCACTTCCTAAAGCCCGTGTATAGATAGAGAGAAAGAAAGAGCCAGGGATTGGGGGATTCTGTAGAGACAATGCTAGAATGACTAATGCCATGAATGGCGTATGTGTGTTCCTGTGTGTCTTCCTGTGTGTGCACCGGAGTGTGTCTGCATGTGTGTGCGTGAGAGCACCAGAGTGTGTGTGTGTGTGTGTGTGTGTGTCTGTCTGTGTGTGTGAGGGAGAGAGAGAGAGACAGTGAAAGGAGCTGAGGTAGATAGTTTGTCCTGGGCTACAGTCCAGCCATGCGAACTGAGACTACATGGAGACACAGCCGTGTGTGACAGAGAGCTAGCAGCATCCGATCAGCTTGACCTCATACCCACACAGCATCCTAGGGCAGTAATACTCACCTTTCTCACATGTACGTAAAGATTAGTGTAACTGTCTCACATTGTGTCATTTCCGAATGCGCTTCACATAACGTAACAGTTTCAAGCTGAACATGAATGGCTTGTTTCCTTTCTCAAAACGTCTCTCTTTACTCTGAGCGTGAAAGTGCAACACTATCCACTATTGTGTCTGTAACATAGACCCTGAGTAGTGGAGAGGAGTAGAGAGCACACAGAGATGTGTTACTAGTGTCTCCTTTAGAGGCTCAGCAACGACACTATCTACACACACACATTTAGTCATTTAGCAGACGCTCTTATCCAGAGCACACACACACATTGTGTCCAACCAAGCAGGCTGTGGATGGAATGATTGTCTGACTGAGGATACGTGTAACTATGAGGGCATCTTCCTGTTCAGGTTCAGTTTTCACGGTCTGTTACTGGGACTTCTTCTGGTCGACAGCCTGCCTTTGTAGTGGCCTGTTTCCTGTTCCACACAGTCAGTCAGATGGGCAGATTCACAGTTGTGTTGATTTCCCCTCGCGTCTCATTTGACATCCATCGACTCCCAGGAAGCTCTCCTCACCCTGACCATCCTTCCTGTCTGCAGCTCTCTCTGTCGCTCTGACACCTTCCTGTTTATCCCCTGTGATGTTTAACTGGGCCTGGTCACAGTCTCACAAGCATTCTCACTCAAGACTGGCTTGTTACTGTTCAGGTCAGAACCAACAGGATGTTCTACATCTGGTCTGTGTCATTGAGACCCGGGTTTGAATCCTGCATCTGTCGTGGCACAGGTGGGCTGTGTTGCTTGTACTCCTTGCAGCCTTCGGTTCTTCAGGCCAACAAGAGGACGGAGACCAGAGCAGCATTGAAGAGGCTGTTGTGGTGTCTGTGGTCTGTCAGGTCTGTGATTACAACAGACAGCGCTTCCAAGCCCAGCAACAGTCCAGTTCTCTGTGTGCAGGAGTGTGATTGGCAGGTCCATTCAGAGAGAGACTGTTGCTTCTCGAGTGCCCCTTATGAGGGCATACACTGTCTCCTTGGCAACAACCAGAAGCCCCTTACACCATTGCAGAATGTGTGTGTGGTGTGGTGTGTGTGTATGACTGTCATTGCAATAAAAGACCACCTTACATCCTCATCTAAGAGACTATTGTTTCGTCTGGTATTTCTTCTGTCAAACTTGATGAATAATATTTCATCCTGACAGGCTACAATCTGGCGCTCATATACCAGGACCTTACTGTGCACAATACGCACTCTCTGACAGGAAGATGAGATCCATTGTGATGGTAGCTTCTTGGTGAATAGAGCACAGCTTTAGCTGCAGTCCTGAACCGGGCTGTTGCTCAAATGCCAGCTATACCTTGAGATGGCGTGTGTGTGTGTGTTTTCCTTTGTTGAGAAGCAGACAACAGCATTGTGTCCATGTGTGTCTCATCTATATGTGGTGTGCTCCATATGGCTGGAAGGCAGCCAGCCAGCCAGCCAGCCAGGCTGTCAGTACTGCTATCACTAACCAGCGCTGCTGTGATGTCACGGCCGGGCGCACTCACGCGCACCGTGTTTACAGCCAATCGGCCGGGCTGGATCACATAGGACGCTCTCTGCAGAGATGAACGCTGGGTCTCTCTGCAGCAATGTCATGCAGTGCCTTCAGACAATCCCAGTGAGACTTGGGATGTTCTGCTGCATCCTCTGGCAGTGTTCTGCATCAACACGCATCTTCAGTCATATTGGATATGATCATTTCATTGAGTAGTCCCGCAAACACGCGGATGATAGTAGGAGCAGCAGGGACTGCTGTCCACAGGCCCTGTTCACTGATGATGTTTGAGTTGATGGTTTTAGACTGGAATGGGCCGTAGACTGATTTAACTGTGTCATAATGATCTCTCCCTCTCTCTCTCCCTCCCTCCCCCCCCTCTCTCCCTATACCCTCCCTCCCTTCTTCCTTCTCTCTCTACCCCCCCCCCCTCCCACTTTCAGATTCGTGGTGTGGATGCCCATCTCTTCTGCCAGATTTGGCTGATCGTGGAGAGAGGAGGAACCTTGTGTTGACCCAAGGGGAAGCTTTAGAACGTGACATATCAGACCATGGCCAGGGACAGGAAGAGGAAGTGGGCGTTAATCAGCGGAGCTGTGCTACTGGTTCTGCTCAGTCACCTGACCTCAGCGCTCGAGGTGCCTCTTGACCGTAAGTATGGTCACAGCCCAGTCCTGTAGGGCAAACTGTAGGACGATGCAGCATAACAACTACCAACAGTAACCCTCATCCTAACGGCAGGCCTGTTTAGGAGGGACAAATGGAGAATTCCAAAGACTGATTGATATACTGTACATTCCAAACTGTTATCTGCTCCATATACTTGAGGCGCGCTTGATTTAGCTTCTGGAGGTTGCACTTTTCCACCTGATCTGCGATAACACTGGGCAAGCTAAATCAAGTGCATCCCAAGTATCGAAGAACATGTGAGCCTGTGGCTCCTTCTGTACCCTTTCCTGGTATGAACACACACCTCACTAGCGCCCAGCTAAACAGCTAGCTCTGCACTCAGCACGGCATGGGGAACATGCATGGGTCAGGTCTGGGTGCGGGGTCTTCTCTTCTCCTGTCTTGCCTCCTCTGATGCCTGTGATCATGTGACTAATGCCCCGCCTCTCCTCATTCTGCTCGGTGCCCTGGCCTATCACGGGGGACTTAAAGCTAAAGTTCGGGAAGGATGTAAGTGGCCCTGGACTTCTTGTCTGTGGCAGTGGTGTGGAGTGGATCGATGAGAAGCCTTACTCTTGATTTGCAATGCTGTGGATTTGGCTATGTTTGCATGTGGGTATTTAAACCCCTTGTGCTGCAGACTTCCTGTTGTCCTAGTTTGTTTCTTGAGGTCAATATTTACGTTGTTTTCATTTGAATCGAATGGTAAGACGAGGATGATGAACATATTTTTTTTCCCCAGCATGCTTTTTGATGTTTGTCGGATTACATCTAATCAATGCACGCTTTGTCTGCTTTTGTTGCTGTGATTAAACTCGTGCGAGTGTCCAGTATGGGTGTTTGAGAGAGAGAGAAAGTGTGCAAGCAAGTTTGTTGTGCGAGTTTGTGTGTATCTGTGTGTGTGCGTGTGTGTGTGTGTGTGTGTGTGTGTGTGTGTGTGTAATGCATGAGTTTGTACATTTGAGTGTCTCACCCTGGTCTGCCCTCTACCAGTGCCTCAGCCCCCCACCATCACCCTACAGTCCCCCAAGGATTACATCATCGACCCCAGGGAGAACATTGTCATCCACTGTGAGGCAAAGGGCAAGCCGCACCCCAGGTCAGCATGGGAAATGTAGTCCCGGGCAGCATCAACACCCTAGGGAGAAACTGAGTCACTCTCAACAAACTTTTAGCTCCAACTGTTAATGTGCTGTGCTTTTCACCCTGCGCTCTAACTGTGTTCCAGCTTCTCGTGGACAAGGAACGGGACTCACTTTGATGTGGAGAAGGACTCCAAGGTTCTGATGAAGCCCAACTCGGGAACACTGGTCATCGACATCAGCGGCGAGAAGGCGGAGGCCTACGAGGGCGTGTACCAGTGCACCGCCCGCAACGAGCATGGCACCGCCCTGTCAAACAACATTGTCATCCGCCAGCCCAGTAAGACCACACAACCCTACCCTAGCCTCCACCCTAACCCCCCAACCCCCCCCCCCCCCCCCCCTAACCCTGTCCGATAACACGGCGTGTGTGACTCGCAGGGTCCCCCTTGTGGTCGAAGGAGAGGAACGAGGCTATCGTGGTGCAGGTGGGGGGCTCCCTGGTGCTGCAGTGTCGCCCCCCCGCAGGCCTGCCCCCCCCGAATATCTTCTGGATGGACAACCGTAAGACCTGCTCCCCCTGACACAGGCCGTGGAGCTGCTGTGTGGCTCAGCTGTAGCTTTGATGTGCTCATACATAAGCTCTGGTCTGTGTGGAAACTGTTACGTGCTAATGAAGTAAACTCTCAAGTTTCTTATTGTCTCTCCCTGCCCACTCCCACTCTGTCTCTCTCTCTTTCTCTCTATTTCTCTCTCTATTTCTCTCTCTATTTCTCTCTCTTTCTCTCTCTTTTCTCTCTCTATTTCTCTCTATTTCTCTCTATCTCTTTTTCTCTCTCTATCTCTCTCTATTTCTCTCTCTCTATTTCTCTCTCTCTCTCTCTCTCTCTCTCTCTTCCAGACTTCCGGAGGCTGTCGCAGGATGCCCGTGTGTCCCAGGCTCTAAATGGAGACCTGTACTTCTCCAACATCCTCCCGGAGGACACGAGGAGCGACTACATCTGCTACGCTCGCTTCCCCCACACCCGCACCATCCAGCAGAAGCAGCCCATCAACGTCAAAGTCATAGACAGTAAGTTCTCATGAGGCCTGACGGGACCTGGGTTCCACATGGGTTCCACATGAGATCTACCTGTCATTCTACCTTTGTTCTGTCTTGGTTAAACTCGTTTAATTGTTACCACTCAATTTGTTTCCCATTAGTTTGACATATTTCTGTTCAGTTCTTTGTCATGTGAGATGTGTTTGACATGGTAAATATACTTACTTTACGTTAAAACCCATCTGGTTTTCTCTGCTGGTCATACTGTATGCTGTCATGGTCCTCTCTCCTGTCCTCCAGCCTGGTTCTTTCTGGTCCATTCTTCTCCTCTTCCTGCATGTTTACGCTGTTCTGTTGTATTACAGTGGATGTTCTCAATGAAACAGTGGCTGCTTTGTACAATGTCACTGAGTTCTATAGTGGTGAGTGATGGTAAACCCTTTCAAGTCTTCAGAGTGAACCCAGTCCTGTCCACCTGCCCCAAGCAACAACCCCCCTCCCCCCTCCTCCCTTCTCCCCCAGCCTGCCCTCAACGTATTCCCAGCCGGCCCCCACCCGTCCCCACCTGCAACCATCCTCAACCTTCTCTACCCTAATCTTACTTGGAATAATAATCTAACTTTAACCTACCTCTACCTGACTACATGTAATTACGTACATTTTTTTTATTGGATTATACATGCATATATAGTATCTGCATCTCCATATCTCCTTTCCAGCCCAACAATGAGGTTGTGAATCTATGTACACTTCAACTGGCTCAGGCTGGGTAGCAAACATTACAGCATCCTACAGCAGTCCCTAAAAGGAAAACCAACTTTAAGAATAGTTTTAGCGCCTGGATGAATGTTTACTTGATGAAATTGTTCAATTGTGAATCAAGAAGGCACTACAAGAGGGTAGCTCTTGACAGAGGTTCTACTTGGGTTCTAGTCAGGTATTGCTTGCGTTGTGAAGGTGTTCTAATGTTCCCTGTCTCCTGTTCTCAGATGGTCTGACGGGAGAGCGCAGGCCCACTTTCATGACTCCTACTGGACCCAGCAGCACCAAGATGGTTCTGAGAGGAGAGACCTTGGAGCTGGAGTGTATCGCTGAGGGCCTGTAAGTATCACACACACACACACACACACACACACAGCCTTTCAAGTCAACAGTAACTAGTGACAGCGCAATGCTTTCTGTTGGTTCTGAAAGGCCGACTCCAGAAATGTCTTGGGGGAAGGACAATGGAGATCTGCCTAGCGACAGGATGTCCCTTCACAACTTCCAGAAGACGCTGCACATTGTGGAGGTGACAGAGGCAGACGCGGGAGACTACCGCTGCTCTGCCCAGAACAGCCTTGGCAACGCCCACCACATCATCAAGGTCGTTGTCAAAGGTGAGTCATAGTCTCTCTCTCTCTCTCTTTCTTTCTCTCTCTCTCTCTCTCTCTCTCTCTCTCTCTCTCTCTCTCTCTCTCTCTTTCTCTCTATCTCTCTCTCTCTCTCTCTCTCTTCCTGAAATTGATTTGAACCTCTCTCTGCCCCCCCAGCCTCCCCTTTCTGGATCAGTGCCCCCAGGAACTTGATCCTGGCACCGAAGGAGACTGGCATCCTGACCTGCCGTGCGGGCGGAGACCCCAAGCCCCAGATCAGCTGGTCTGTCAACGGGGTGCCCATAGCGAGTGAGTACGCTGGCCGTCACGAGACGCCGTGAAGCTGAAAGGCAGTGTGTGTATGACCATCAGTGTGTGTATAACCATCAGTGCCTGTATGACCATCAGTGCATGTATAACTGTCAGAATTTTTTTCCAACAATAACCATCAGTGCCTGTATGACCATCAGTGCGTGTATGACCATCAGTGCCTGTATGACCATCAGTGTGTGTATAACCATCAGTGTGTGTTCTCCATCCACAGACTCTCCCAAGGACCTGAGCAGGAAGGTGGAGGACGACACGGTGATCCTGAGCGACGTCCAGACAGGCTCCAGTGCCGTCTACCAGTGCAACGTCTCCAACGAGTTTGGATACCTGCTGGCCAACGCCTTCGTCAGTGTTCTGGGTGAGTTTGGACACGGAGGGAAAGGGGAGCAGAGTTACTCGTTGTTTCCCCACGGCAAACCCGTCAGGGCATGTTTATAGCGGTGTGATGACGCTGTTTGACCTTCGACCCTGCCGTGTCGTCCAGCTGAGCCACCTCGCGTCCTGACTCCCCCCAACAACCTGTACCAGGTGATCACCAACAGTCGCGCCCTGCTGGACTGCGCCTCCTTCGGGTCACCCATACCCACCATCACATGGTACGCTTAGCAGTGTGTAGCCAACACTGGAGTGACACTATAACCACACTAAAATAATACTGCTATATTACTGTTAGTGATACTGTTGTTAGGGAAATTAAAATGAAAACGCGGTTGACCTGACCTATGGTTGATTTGTGTGTCCAGGTTCAAGGACAGCCAGACCAGTATTCTAAACGACGACCCTTATGTCATCCATGAGAACGGAACCTTGGAGATCCACGGCGCTCAGCCGCTAAACAGCGGCAAGTACACCTGCATTGCCTCCAACAACCTGGGCACCAAGGAGAACCACGTCTACCTGGAGGTCAAAGGTGAGACACGAGCCAATCGGAACCATAGACATCCGACACCACGTCACAAGCATCCAATCGGTTTCCAACTGAGAAGGTGCTGATTGGTTGCGGTTGCGGTGTCTCCATCCTGCAGAGCCGACCCGAATCCTGCGGCAGCCTGAATACAAGGAGGTGGAGAGGAACAGGGTGGCCGTGTTTGAGTGTAAGGTGAAACACGACCCCACCCTGGTGCCCACCATGATCTGGCTCAAGGACAATGCAGAGCTGCCAGCTGACGAGAGGTACACACACCACACACACACACACACACACACACATGTATGTCCCTACACGCACAAACACGCATGTGTATCCACACAGACACACACACACACATTTTTCTATATCACTGTGCAGCAGTGTGTTTTATTATAATATCCTCCTGCTGCTTTGATATCATTATATACAGTATTATTTGACCAGACTGGCCTGACCATGCTTGTGTTTTCAGGTTTGTGCTGGATGAAGACACTCTGACCATCAGAGATGTGACAGAGGAAGATGAGGGAACCTACACCTGCATTAGGAACACCACCTTGGACCAGGACTCTGCTAGCGCCATGCTAACCGTCATTGGTACGCTGTCGTCTGCTGTACCTTCCCCGCTCTGCTCTCTAGTCTCTTGCAGCAGAGCAATCTTTTCTGTGTTTGGCACTGGGCCTTTCCTTTGTTGTGTAAGCCAGTGTAAGTTACCAGTTGAGTGTCTTACTGTATGCACTATCTCTGTGAGTATCTTCTTAGTTACCGAACTGAGACTCTGATCTCCATAACTGTGTTAGACAATCTCATAGAACTCATCTCTTTGTGTTAACCTGATAGGACAGGATCAGTGTTCCAGCAGATGCCTATGGTAAACATGCTCTATCTCTGATTTCTAACTAACTCCTCCCCTTCCTGCTGCGCTGGCTCTCTCAGAGGCCACACCCCCTCCACCTATCGTCTACGGTAAACAACATTAGCAACTTTAGCTTAGCATCGTCATCCTCATCACCATCATCACCATCCCTTCTGGCCTGAATGAGCGCTGACCCTCATCTTCATTGGAATCCATTAAATCTGTTTTTAGACCTTTGCTCCGACTGGGATGACTGCTGAATATAATTTTCTTTATTTACTTGTATTCATTTTACTTTATTTTCCGTGATTTTGGCTGTTGAGATACCCTATCACTGGTCCCTATATGTTCAAGTTATGGCTGAGGAGATTGGCACTAGACTAACAGCAGTCGGGATTGCTGGTTCTGACCTGGTCTTGCTGTTTCCAGAGCAACCGGATCCGCCCTCTGACCTGGAGCTAACAGAGCAGAGAGATCGCAGTGTTCAACTGACCTGGACGCCCGGAGAAGAACACAACAGCCCCACTCAGAGTACGTCCAGCCCTACTGGTGTCTACTGCAGTCTACTGGTGTCTGCTGCCATCTACTGGTGTCTGCTGGTACTAACTTCAGTGGCTTACAACAAGCTACTGTCGTGTAGTAAACTGGTCCACTGGTTATTGTAGCACACCAAATCTGTCCATTGGCTATGTTAATTCATCATCCAATTTCCTAAATTGTAAGATCTTACTGCCTAGAGTACCAGATAGATATCTGACCTCGGGAATGTTTCCTTACTGAAACAGAGTTCCTAATCCAGTATGAGGATCTTCTCCACGAGCCGGGTGTTTGGACCAACCTGTCTGAGGTGGACGGTGGCCGGACCACAGCCCAGCTGGACCTCTCCCCCTACGCCTGGTACTCCTTCAGGGTGCTAGCCCAAAACGCTGTGGGCTTCAGCCTGCCCAGCCAGCCCTCTCCTCAGTACAGGACCAACCCTGCAGGTACAGGACCACTAGACAGAACAGGACTGCTAGAGAGTACATGGCTTACCCTGTAGGGACTCTGTCTAGGGGGTTGAACAGGACCGGGTTACTTACCCAGTTATCCAGCAGTGGATAGTCAGCCTTCCTGTATTTTGACTCCTTATGGTCTCCCTCAGCTCCAGAGGTGAACCCATCAGAGGTCCAGGGTGTGGGGACTGAACATGACAACCTGGTCATCTCCTGGAAGGTACGCTGCATGCCTCATATACATAGCCATCATATACCTTAGCGAGGATCTCCTTAGTTACATAGTTGAGACTCGGGAGTCAGTTCTTAGGTTGTTAGCAAGGTATCTGTTATCTGGTTATCTGAGATCCAATGCCTCCCTTTGCAGAAGCTGTCAGGCCTGCAGGCTAACGGACCAGGCCTGATGTACAAGGTTCAGTGGAGACAGCAGGGCGTTGACCAAGAATGGGCCTCTGAGACTGTTCATAACGTGTCCCAGTTTGTGGTGTCGGGCACGCCCACGTTTGTTCCCTACGAGGTCAGAGTTCAAGCAGTGAACGACAACGGAGAAGCCCCGGAACCAGAGGTGGTTCTGGGACATTCCGGAGAGGATTGTGAGTACTGAGGGGTCAGGACTGTGAGTACTGAGGGGTCAGGGGTCAGGACTGTGAGTACTGAGGGGTCAGGGGTCAGGACTGTGAGTACTGAGGGGTCAGGGTCGGGTACTTGAATGTGTGTATGTGCATGGAGATGTCTTGTGTGTGAGAATGTGTGTGTGTGTTGGTAACCCACGCTGCCTCTCTGCGCCCCCAGTGCCCCAGAAAGCACCAGAGAGTGTGCAGGTGCTGGTCCAGAACGGCACCCTGGCGGAGGTCCACTGGGAGCCCGTACCCCCCCTCTCTGTGAGGGGCCGTCTGCAGGGATACAAGGTACCGCCCTGGAACTCATGGTTACCACTCATACGTCTATGTCTCGCTGTTATCATCTGTGAACATTTGACCAAGGGTCGTGACTTTTTTGGTTGAAATTCACTGCTAGGATCAACCTGAGGAAATTGTGTAGTGCCTGTACTAAGAGTATGTGTGTGTGTGTGTGTGTGTGTCAGGTGTACTACTGGAGGGAGCGGAGCCTGCACGGAGAGCAGGACGGAGTGGGGAAGCAGCAGCAGGTGTTGTCGTTCAGCGGGAACCGGAGCGAGGGCCGTCTTCCGGGCCTGCAGCCCTACAGCCTGTACGGCCTCTCCATCAGGGTGCTCAATGGGAAGGGGGAGGGGCCCGCCAGCACCAATCACACCTTTGAGACTCCGGAGGGAGGTGCGTACGGTACAGGAAGTCAGGTCGAGCTGGACATTTACATGTATTCATTTAGCAGACGCTTTTATCCCAACGCAACTTCCAAAAGAGAGCTTTACAAAGGGCATAGGTCACTGATAATAACAACAAGATAGCCCCAAAAACATTGCGGGTTAGCCAAAACATGAGCTTGGATCCAGGTCATTCCAGTGCCAACTAGAATGTCCCACTCTTGTTTGGTTGGTTGTTTGGCTGAACAGCACATTCCTAACCATGTTTTTCTTTCCCAGGTCCTAAACTTGGACCAGGATATTTACTTTACACTATATAACAATGTGTTTGATTAGAAAAATCTAGCCTGGGTTAGATTGGATTTGTTGGCTCACTTTTGTTTACTTTTAAATGTCATGTGTGCAACTGTATTTAGTCGGTGTCCATACTATTGTGGTTGTGTGTTGTGTTCTTGTCTAGTCCCTGGGCCTCCCTCCTACCTGAAGATCACCAACCCCAACGTGGACTCTCTGACGCTGGAGTGGGGTCCTCCTCAGGACAACAATGGCCGCCTCACCGGCTACACGCTCAAGTACCAGCCAGGTCTGCATCTGCACCGCTGGGTCTTACTCTTAAAGACGTTCTCCCATCATGTCTCTCATGGGTCAACTTCCTAATAATGCCCCCCCTCCCCCCTTTCCTTTCTCTCCTTCCAGTTAACAACACAAATGAGTTGGGTCCAGTGGAAGAGTTGGTGTTCTTAGCCAACGAGTCGTCCACCACGCTGTCAAACTTGAAGTATAGCACACGTTACAAGTTCTTCTTCACCGCTAAGACCATCAAGGGCTCCGGCCCCTCCATCAGTGAGGAGACTGTCATCATGGACGAAGGTGAGAGGTTGTATACACATAGACACAACACCGATCATAAAGACACAGATAGGTAGTCATGAAGAATACTAATAGCACAGTAAAGGATGAACGCAATGCGGATTTGCCCCTATGACTCACAAGTTAGTTACTTCCTCAGCCGACCCTGTGTGAGTTTCAGTCTTTGGGACACTATAGCGCATTCACCAGGAGTCCTTTTTGACACAGACAATTTTGTTTTTCCTCTAAATGGCCATGGGTGATCAGGAATGTTTCCATTCCCTGTCATGTTCACATCGCTGACTCCCTCTGTCTCTAAAACCTTTTTTGGGAGATTTTTTTTTCAACCTCTCAAAACTTATTTATCCAAAATAGTTTTCCAACCATTCAAAACTTTTTTCCCACACACACAAAACAAGCGTTTTTTTTTCAAAATAATGTTAACCAGAAAAATCTACTTAACGTACAGTAACGAAGTATAAAGTAGGCTACAGTAACAAAATATTTGCCATCTTCCCACCTCTGGTCTCTATTTTATGTTCTCTCTTCTTCCCTTCCTCTCTGTTCCTCTTCTCCTCTTCTCTGAAGCCTTAATCCAGCAGCCCTCACTAGGTGGGGGTCAAGGTAAAACAAGTGCACCAGCGGAAGCCCCTGCACGTTCCTTTTCAGAAGACGTTATTCCTCAGCCCTGTTTAGATAGACCAGCTTCCGAGCAATGGCTAGTTTGCCGAGCGCTCCTTGCATGTTCCTCCCTTTAGGCTACGCTAGCTGTAGGCTACGCTAGCTTCAGCTGTAGCATATAGCCTATAGGCTATGCTACCTATTGCTTAGCTAAAAGCATACCTCAAGCAAACATCATGGTACTCTCACTGCATCTTAAATTTCAAGCATACAGTATGTTCTACACTACAACAGAAACCCATGAACATCTAGACTAGTCATATAGACCCCAACCCCCACCTCATATCTTCTACTAAGGCTTGTTTGCATGATGCTCCCTCTAGACTGTACTATACCAGCACTACAGTGTTTCCTGTTCTGGTCACCATCCAAAAAGATCACTGAGGCTGATCGTGAATCAGTGGGGTGGGTGTGGGGTGGGGTTTTCCACACCTTACGGTCTGAAGACCACGGCTTATGACTGCATGCCGATAACAGTTCTCTCACTCTGCACTGTGTCTTGTTAATGATTGAGTGTTTGTTTGTTGTGCCCGTGGTGTTTGGTGCTTCACTCTTCTCCGTGTTCTTTCAGATCTCACAGAGCCCCCCCACCCAACCTCACCCATCACTCAGCCTTCACTTTCCCCGATACACAAGGGTACAAACACTCCTTGGCTTCCCCCCTCTCTCTCCCCCTCTCTCTTCAGTTTATCTCTGGCTGCAGGCTAATGTTTGGCCAAGCTTTGCGAGACCAAGAGGCTTGTACATGTCTTTGTAAACACTCTTCTCCGTTTTAAGGAAAGGAAATGGTAGAATTGGTTCTGCAGTTCAGTTGCACGGGGACTGTACTTCACAGACATACATCACTTTGATTGAACAGATCAGTCAACATGGGAATCAATTGAACCCGTTATGAGCTAGATACATTTGTACCATAGTTAGTGGGATGGATATAGATATGCAAATCTTGTTTTGACTTTCAATATATCAGAGAAGATGAGATGACTGATTCAAAGTATAATCTGGACTTGAGTTCATTTGAATTACCATGAGTGTCTAGCTATAACGGCTGTGTGTACTCTCTCTGTTGCGGCAAGTAAAGCTGACTAGTTATGTGTGTGTCCTTGTGTGTGTGTGTGTGTTCTCTCTGTGTGGCCAGTGCCACCAAAAGGCCCAACATTCAGCAGCGTTAACACGACAGTCACGGAGGATGGAGCAGGCATCAGTTGGGAATACTCTGGAGCAGAAAAGAATGTGTTTGTGGAATATGTAGTAGAGAACAGTAAGCATCCGTAAAATCCCATCACTTCCCTGACAAGCTACCTGCATGCTCAGCAATAGCCTCTGTATACTGGAGCTACTGTTACCATGATAAATCCCCATCTTAACTTGACCATCATCCCTGGGCGTGTGGAGATTGTCTTTGCTGTCAACATACATGGACCTACCATCCTCCCAATACCCCAGTGTCCACTTCATCAGGCTGCACAGGCCTCCTCTCCTCCCCCCTCACTCCCCTCCACCCCTCCTCCCTCTGTTCCAGGTAAAGAAGAGTGGAGGAAGGAGTTTGTTAATGGCTCCCAGAGCCATCTGATTAAGGGTTTAAAGCCTGGGACCTCATATAGAGTGCGGGTGGTAGCTAGAGACCAGTCTGGGGCCAGCGTTCATAGCACTGAGGAGCACAGGATAACGGTACCAGGTGAGGCAGCGCAGCATGCCTCCATGTAGATGGTCTTTGTAGTTCCCACGCGTCACCCTCCATTCTTTTTATTATCGTTTTGTAGTCCTGACCATCAGAGGTGTCCAGTGTTTTGGTAGGTCCAAGCATGACTCATCGTAGCCATCCTTCATTTTTTCTTTTCAGTTCTCCATCCAGGTTCTGTAGGTGGATCTCATTGCAGGAGTGCATTAGTGGGCGGTTGTCATTGCATGTCATGTATGTTTTCTGTGCCAACATGTTTCCTGCCAACAGGTTTTCTGCCAACAGGTTTCCTCTGTCTAAATATAGCGTGGACTGCTATCAGGATCAGGAACCCTGGGGTTCTATCAACGGGGCCATGATAACACACTGAACCATCGTGTTTGCTCTTTCTCCCTGTGTGTGTGTGTGTGTGTGTGTGTTTAGCCATAGCCAGCAGACAGGTAGACATTGCGACCCAGGGCTGGTTTATCGGCCTGATGTGTGCCATCGCTCTCCTCATCCTGGTCCTTCTGATAGTCTGCTTTATCAAGAGGAACAAGGGGGGGAAATACCCAGGTGAGGAGCATGCATACGTACACACACACACACACACACACACACACAGGATAACCGAGAGTAATAGGTAATACAGCTAGCTAGTATTACAGCCATGCTTGTCTCCGTCACAGTGAAAGAGAAAGAGGATGCCCACCAAGACCCAGAGATCCAGCCCATGAAGGAGGATGACGGGACGTTTGGGGAGTACAGGTGAGAGACAGAGAATAACACACACACACACACTACTGTGATGGTACTACTTTGTCATGTCTGTTCAGAAACACGGAACAGACAAAGGAAGACAGACACCTAGGTGGGTAACCTGAATATGAAAAAATCTATAAGATATCGACTTCCTTCATTATTGTAGCCAACATATTTACACCACTATACAGTATGCTGTGTTTTAAGATCAAATATAATATGAAGCGTTTTATGCTGTGGCTCAGTGTCCATTTGCATGCAATCCTGTTCTCCAGTGAAATCATTCCCATCCTGTGTGTACCGGTCCTCACCACCATGGGGCGCCCTCATGAAACTGCAACACATCAGAGGGCGAAGGAGGTGGACACTATAGAGCAGTGATAATGTGATGATATAAGGGGTGCTTAGAACAGAATCGTCCAACAATAGAACCCTCTACAAAGCCTTTGTTCCAAGGTTTCTTTCATTACTGCAAAGGGTTCCATACAGCTTTATCTGTTTTGTTTTCGGTGGGAAATGTACTGATCATGTCGTAGCGGTGGGTTGCCAGGTTCAGCCTCTCTGTCTCTCTCATCCACTGTCTCTCGTGTGCCTCCATCTGGTGTCTCTGTGTGGGGGAACTCTAGGTCCATGGAAAGGTAAGCTGGGTCCTGCTAGCCTGGCATGTATTAACACACGACCTCTGACGCAGGGCTGTGTGTCTGTCTGCCGTGAGGACCGCTCCTAAAGACAGGAGGGGCCTGGAGAAACCAGCACTGACATGTCAGTTAACTCACCGCTAACTTTTTAGTTAGCCCACCCACCACCATAACCAGTGGTTAACCCTAGCTTTCATCAAGACTAGCTACCAACTACCTGCGTCTGTCTGGCTTCTTCTGTCTGGCCTCCCCTGTTGTCCTTTAGAGACAAATGCATATGCCATCAGCATTCGGTTGGATTGCCCATAGTCTATTCTTGGTTCCTGGTTCTGGGACCTACAGTAGTACAGAACATGTCCTGCAGGTTGTAATGCCCCTGTTTGGTGAAACTTGACAGTATCTGCATTTTGACCAATCCTCCCCTAACCTTGAGCCTGTTGTGCATGGGTGAGCCATAGAGAGCCTACCATCTGACCCTAGCCTGTCTCTAGTGTGTCTTAACATGTTTGCTGAGGGAACGAGCAGCACGTGGTGTGAAGCCCCAGTGAGTCCTGTGGAGCAGTGATCAGCCCTGCTGCTGGACGGCTGGTCCGCTGGTCTGCCAGGCGACTGGTCTGCCAGGCGGCTGGTCTGCTGGTCTGCCAGGCGGCTGGTCTGCTGGTCTGCCGGGCGGCTGGTCTGCTGGTCTGCCAGGCGACTGGTCTGCCAGGCGGCTGGTCTGCTGGTCTGCCAGGCGGCTGGTCTGCTGGTCTGCCGGGCGGCTGGTCTGCTGGTCTGCCGGGCGGCTGGTCTGCTGGTCTGCCGGGCGGCTGGTCTGCTGGTCTGCCGGGCGGCTGGTCTGCTGGTCTGCCGGGCGGCTGGTCTGCTGGTCTGCCGGGCGGCTGGTCTGCTGGTCTGCCGGGCGGCTGGTCTGCTGGTCTGCCGGGCGGCTGGTCTGCTGGTCTGCCGGGCGGCTGGTCTGCTGGTCAGTCGGGCGGCTGGTCTGCTGGTCTGCTGGTCTACAGCGCCCCAGGCTGGTTGACCGCTGCTCTTCAGGACGTCCCCTGGCCTGTCTGGTAACATTCTGTCCTGCCTCTCCTCCCCAGTGACACAGAGGACCACAAGCCTCTGAAGGGCAGCCGGACGCCGTCGAACGGGACGGTACGTCGTGACGAAAGTGACGACAGCCTGGTGGACTATGGCGAGGGTGGGGACGGCCAGTTCAACGAGGACGGTTCCTTCATTGGCCAGTACAGTGGCAGGAAGGAGAAGGACACTCACGAGGGCAACGAGAGCTCCGAAGCGCCCTCGCCCGTCAACGCCAGCAACTCCTTCGTCTAGTCGTCGCCGCGGTGATCACGGGGCCGTGATGACCGTATCCGTCACGATGGTGACTGTCACCATGGTCACAGTCACCTTGGTGACGCGCACCATGGTGACTTTCACTATTGTGATCATCGCCATGGCCACCTGTCACCTCGGCGACTGCCATGATGGTGAAGCATTGTTGCGGTGACTGTCACCGTGATGACTGTCCCGTTGGTGACTGTCACCATGGCGACCATCACCGTGACCAACCGCCACCAAGGCTACTGTCACACCCTCATCATCCACGCTGTCCTGCCCGCTCCAGCCCCTCCCCCCATCGCACTGTGACCTTGCATCCTCACACACACCCATCACGCAAGCCCATCTCTGTTCGACGAAGACAAGGAATGAGGATGTAGACTGTCAGAGACAAAGAGATGAAGAGAGAGAGAGGAGAGGAGGAAGCAATAAGGAGAATGAGGAGGAATGTCTGTTGTGCTGGAGCTGGAGGGACCTATCGGACGACTGCTCCCCACACACCTCACGTGTGCGTGTTTGTGCTGTTTTCTCTTTTGCAAACATATATAGTACACATGGATATAATAGAATATATATTTTCTCAACATACATGACCCACCGGCAACACATAAAAACCTGACATACGTTCATCGGCTTCTGGTATATTGCATGGAATAACAGATGTTTTACCACTCATTCTAACACACCTATGGCTTCTCACCAGTGTTTGTTGATGAACTGTCACAAAGACTGTCACCGCGGTGGTCAGCGGTGCTAACAACTGGTCATGCCTTTTAGCATCTTCCGTCTGTCGTCTGTGTTTTATCCGTATGGTTAATGGTGAAAACGACAGCACCACCCATGTCTTGGTGGAAGGTTGCTGTCAAACATGTGGCTACAATAATATTCTATGTCTTTCTCTGGACAGGAGCTTTGAGTGTACATACTGTAATACTGAAACTGGTCTACAGACAGCAGATGAGGCAGGTATGAAGGACTAGCTCTCCACATTGAGGCCGACAGCCCCTCTCCAAACCACCCCACATCCTGACAGAGCTTTTGGTGGTGTTCCTGGTTCTCTGGGGGTTGTGTTTGAGTTGTTTTCTGGTTATTTTCTGGCCTGTGTTTATTTTTGTTTCGTTCTTTTTCCTCACCAGACACATGCTCTTGTTGCTGTTGCACTGAACACCATCAGAACTGAAATTACAAACGTTGGCTGTCTCATACAACCCCTCAGAGCTGACCTAGAATCAGCTGACTTAAACCAAACCTCAAAACACAAATGTTAATTTGAGTATTTTCAATCTGATCTGAGATCAGCATTTGGAGGTAACCTCACCCTCCTCTGTACTTTCTGGTGAGGGAATACCGGTTGAGGTTTTCCCTAGACAGCTGGTCCACCTTCACCTGAATCCATTCAAACAGCATTTCAACTTCTGCCTTGTGAAAGAAAGACAGAAGAGAAAGACAGAAGGAGAGAGACAGATATAGAGAGGGGGAGAGAGCAGTAGATGTTAGAGACAGAGAGCGGTAGACATTTTGGTGCTAGTTTCAAGAGCTCGAGACGGTGTTAACGTTCAAGAACCTTTCAGCATGGTTAATAGTGCCTTCGTAGAGAACCGAGTTATATAGTTTTAGAGTTCTAGTGTTCTAGGTCTACTCCTGCATTCTGCTCCATCACCAGACCAAACCTTTCCGGTTCTAGCGCAGTTCTCGTGAGGCATCAGTTTTGATAGTCCACTTAGGCAATTGATGGGCCACAGAGCAGATATGAGTCTATTTACATTACAGCAATCAAGGCTCTCTCGACTGTCATAAAGCTGTATGGCTGTCTATAAAGGCTGAAACCTCATCATGCCTGTATGAGGCCCAACTGGTTATACAGTATGTCAATGCTTCACAGGTCGTTCATACGGACCTCCCATTATAGCTTCATGACAGGTGACCTATATCGTATTTATGAGGTATACATTTTTGTGAAGCATCTACATAGGCCTTATAACTGCTTCAGCATCTATAGGGTCTGAGGTTCCAAACAACAGCAGGTGAAGATGATCACGTTCAATCATGCCCCTCTCCTCCCGACATCTACTCCCTCACACACACAGGAGGAGCTGCATACTGCAAACCAGCACCACTGAACTACTGCCAATCTACTGACCGGCTGACTGCCAATCAGGATGGGACATACTGGTAGCACTTAAAGCTGAGGCCAATGGGGTTAGGGTAAAATGGAATGCTAATGAATGTGGAAACAAGTAGTTTTTATCTCATGAATGAAATGTTGCTTGTTTCGTTGCAGAGGCAATGGTATACGTGCTGGTGACATATGTTTTTGCATTTAACCTTATATACATATGTCTTTGTTGTCCCATGTTTTTCTGTAAACTCATAAAACAACCGGAATTTCAATGTGTACCCCTTATATAATGAACGACTTGGTGTGTGCAAGTATGTATGTGTGTATGTATGATGTCTCCTACTGCTTTCTATCTACATTAATGACAGCCTATACATCGGTCTCTTACCCTGACCCTGACCCTGCTCTGCTGTCTCTTGAGGAAAAGGAGGCATTAACAAATCCAGATTTCCATGGTTTGGTTTGGTTGGTTGGTCATAACTTGCATCAAGTTTTTAGTTTCCACTGTGTCTGCTTTTCGTGTGTAGATATTTTGTTGTCATTTTGTAAATATTGCTTGAACCGACTGTAGATGTGCTGGGTTAACATAGGGGACAGAGTCCTATCCATGACCCTGGCAGCCCCACCCTGGCATCCCCACCCTGGCAGCCTGCTGCATGGTGGATGGTGGGGTGATGAGGGGGCTCTCTTACAGTTTTCACTACTTTATTTGCTGTGATGTTTGGTTTTATTGGGTTGGTCAGGGGAGCTTGCTAGCTCAGAGGCGGGGTTGAGATGGGACTATCCCAGCCTTCCTGGCCCCGGTTCACCTGGATGGCGGCTGTCACCCGCAGCCCTCGCACCTTTCCGTATAAAAAAAATAAAATAAAAAAAAAGTGACATGCAGTTCACACTGACTGACGTACAGACGGACTGACAGAAGGACAGGCACGGTGAAGAGGGTTTTACTTGGAAACAATGTTGTAGTGACTGGTGAATATAGGATATAATATATGATATGATATAGTATGACATTCTGGTTAATGTTGAAGCTACTGGAGAAGCATGACAGGCTGTCAAATGGTTTACTCTATAATATTGCAAAATATTTTGTATTTTAAATGAAAAAATAAATAAATGTTGGTTTCAGGATTTCATTTCTGACTAATGATATTGGTTTTCCATGTCATTTGACAGGTGACTTTTGTTAGTCTGTTGTGGAACGCCGCCTAGCGACGAATGCTTAAGTTACGGTCTTTGTCGAAGTCATGTAGGTTAAAACTGCACATGCTTTGACCAAAAATGGTTTGACCGTTTCAGAACTTTTTGTCCAAGCCTGCAGCTAGATGAGTCTCGCGAGCTGTCTCCAACTGACCCCTCCAACTCTCCCCCATCCTATCCGTCTATAAGGGATTAGATCAACACTGGATTTGTGGATTTACACAGTGATTTGGAGAGTGTTTGTGCGTATGTGTTTACGCGCGTGTGAGCGTATTTGAGAGAGAGTGAGCTCAACAACCGATCAACACCTCCCAGTCTATTACCGCCCCTCTCCTCCAACATAATCCAAAACGCATAGCATACCGACATCACTATATTTGATCAATTGAAAGAATAGACTGTCACCAATGAAAAGCTGCACGAAAAGTCGTGAGTAGTTAATTTAATTTTTTCATTCATATGAGGGGCCGTTTAGGAAATAATTCAGATTGTCCTTACACAAACACATATGAAACGCATACACATTCACATATGAAACGTTCACACACATCCATACTACTGAAAACTCGGGCGTGTGTGAACATTACACAAATTTTGCACAAATGCATTACATGTGAAATGCATAACACATGGGCTAAACTGCGCATGGATTTATGCACCTTCTTACCCGTCAAATGTAACCATTCTTTGGGGCTTGCCAGAGTCATTATTTGCGGGCTGGCGATTATGGTTTTATTTGGAATGATGTTGGACGAAAGATTATAGTTTCAATCAGTCTCAAACGCTAGTATCATCCTTCATTCCAGTCTACCTCTTCGGCCAATAGCGACCGTGCATGCGTAGCCTACGCTCCATGCCACTCACTGTCTCTAACCAATAGAAAAGTTAAGAGGCACGGGACGCTCCACGAGCTCGGCTGTGGGACTGCTTCGGATCCAGGTGTTCTATGCGGAGAATGCTCTGAAAATACCAAACAGTCCGTTTACAGGTAAGGTCGTCGTAGCATGGATATATACACAGACAGTAGCATCTAAAGAATGAGTCGGAACTTCCTACAGTCGCATTTAGGGCATCTAAAGCCTATTGGGAAGCGGCTTGGGGAAGCAACGTTTTGGAGTACCGCATTGCAGGGCAGTGAACTATCGGTGCCGTTGGTACTGCTGTTTTAGTAATCTCGGCAGAAGTGCGCAACAACTTTGACAGACAGGTAGACGCCCTTTTGAGGATGGTTTGGACTTTCACTGGTATCGTTATTAAACTGCCAAACTAAAGTAATGTCAGATCTACATCTCAAGGTGATTGTAAAATGATTAGAAATCGAGCCTCATAACACGTCTATTCTGCCTAGCTGGGTATAGATGCAAGGTGAACCCTGAGAATGCGTCAAGGGCGTAGTGAGGCTGTGCTGTCAGTAATTCTCCTAACATTATATCACTGGTCCATCTCTCCAAATTTCAAGTCACGTTTCTAATTCTAAGTGAGGTGAGGTCGGGTGAAGTTACGAGCTTTGGGGATTCACTTGTCACTGTTTTGAATTAATCTTATTTTGTGTTGTCCATTAACAGATGGCAGATATCATACACACGTATCTAAATCATGATATTGACTGGATTATCTCTAGATTTAAGATAATTCTGACAATTTTGTGATTGTAGAGTGCTACAGTAGATCAAAGCAAAGCCTAGTAGCCAGCAAAAATTATCTTATCAACCCCTTGTTTATGTTGGGACAAAACAGAAGTCCAACCTTTGTTAAAAAGTCAAACAGAGCAAGAGTCAAAAGTATGCACCGAATGTACACTCCAGGTGACAATAGTTATCAGGGCCTATGATCAGTACCAACTGGCTGTCTTTGTTTTGACCAAAAAAACACTATCTGTCAGCCAGTGGGCTTACAGCAATACAGCTGATGACCTAGATATTGCTGGTGTGGTCAGGCAGGGGGCTGCTACTGAGCTCAGGGGAGATTACAGCCTAACCCTAGCCTCTGCTGGAGAACAGCAGCTCTGGGGAGATGAGCTGGGGTCTGTCACACAGGGCTTGACGACATCCGTCTCAACACTCAGGTTCCCACTCTCAGAATGTTCCCAATGTTAGACAGATATGGGTGAATTGTTTGCCTTTTGTCACATCTTTCCGTCGCAGTAGCATGTACGTGTAGCCCGGTGTGTGGTGAAACTCACTCCTCACTACTCACTATGTAACAGGCCACCCGCGATGACGAATCGCTAGCTTTTCGTCGGCGTAGTTGGTAGTGGTGGCGCTTGGTAAGTCAGACGTGGTGAGTTTGACTCCTGGACCAGAGAAGGGTGACAGCAGTCTTGAAGCTGGTGGTGTGTCTGTTCTGGAGTTGTTCCTGGAGATCCTCCTAGCCTTGCTATTTTATTAGCATAGTGCTGCTGCTGCTGGGTGGGATTTCTGTTGAGTCAGCCTGCCTGAGGGGCATGTGAGGCCTGCAGCAGACACAGCATACTGGGAAGGGAGATTCACTCCACCCTATTGGAGGAGAGGAGGAGAGGTGTGGGGGGAGGGGCAGGGGGAGGGGCTGGCAGAGGAGGGGAAAGAGGACCAGAAACGTGTGGAACAGGGCAAGGACAGGACAGGGGAGCGAGAGGAGAGAGGTGGTGCCTGGTTTATTCAGTATTCTCTATGTCTTTATCCCTCCTGTCTCACTGTCTATCCTCTTCTCGTTCGTGGCTTCTCAGGTCACAGTTCTGACAGGCTTTCTGTCTGTCTAGAGGCTGGAGAGACAGGGAACAAGGGTGGGGCTGAGGCTGGGGCTGGGGTTGGGGTTGGGGCTGAGGCTGAGGCTGGGGCTAAGGCTGGGGCTGTGTGAAGGACATACCACGTCTGGAACAGGGGATTCTGTCTCTCTTTCCCTCTCTTTCTCGCTCTCTATTGCTCTCTCTTGGTCCCTCTACCTCTCTCTACCTCTCTTTCTCGCTCTCTATTGCTCTCTCTTGGTCCATCTACCTCTCTCTACCTCTCTCTTCCTCTCCATCTCTCTCTCTTTCTGTCTCTCTCTCTTTCTGTGTCTCTCTCTTTCTGTCTCTCTCTCTCTCTCTCTCTCTCTCTCTCTCTCTCTCTCTCCCTACCTCTCTCTCTCTCTCTCCCTCTCTCTAGTGTCCGACTGCAGTGGAACGAGCTTGTGCTGTATCCTGCAGGACCGATGTCTAAGCATGTGTCGCATCATAGCTAGGACTACTGTGTCTGAGCACTGCAGTGTTTCTGGGGGGGGGGGGTGGGGTGGGTGTGTATGCCTGTGTGTGTGTGTGCCTGTGAGTGTGTGGGTCTCCTGCATGACTATATTCGGTGCGTTCTGCTGAGTCATGTTGTATATATAAATAATCTATAGGCTTTTCAGTTCCACCCTGGTAGTGGGGCAGGTCCTGCACGCACATGCCCGTTCACCTGGATGTCTTGTCCTGCCTCTGCAGTCCTTAATGATGATGTGCTCAGCTCTATATCTTCCAGAGTCTCATAGTGATATACAGACTCCATCCTGCAGTAACACCAGTCATCTGCTTCCTGCCTCCTCTCCAGCAGAGGATCACAGCCCTGGAGTCTGGCTGGCTTTCCACCCGTCTGTGTGTCTGTAAGCCTGTCTGTGTGTCTGTAAGCCTGTCTGTGTGTCTGTAAGCCTGTCTGTGTGTCTGTAAGCCTGTCTGCGTGTCTGTAAGCCTGTCTGTGTGTCTGTAAGCCTGTCTGTGTGTCTGTAAGCCTGTCTGTGTGTCTGTAAGCCTGTCTGTGTGTCTGTAAGCCTGTCTGCGGGGGGGCTGTTGGGTTCCTGAGGCGTGCGAGGGGTGTGCCGAGGTGTCATGGCGTCTAAAGGACTACTTGTTCTCCTGATTCTCTCCTCCTCGTTGTCCCTCTCAGGTAAGTGACATGGCACCTCTAACTGTCACTGCACCTTGTTTCTTTAGCATGGGAACATTGACTCAGGATTAGCCGTTTTAACCCTCCCTATTGCCATGTTGTCTATTATTTTCTCCTTGCATTTTCGTATTTGTTCGTGTTTAATGTCGGTAGATGAATGAGAGAACACTTTTTTCTAAAAGAGGAACATGTCTAAAAATAAAGTTCAGATGAAAAGCACGACTGAATCTTTCCTCGCTGCCTTCTCTGTCCTGCAGAAGCGTTTCTGTTCGGTGACCCTAGAATCTATGGAGGTGAGTTGCCGGCAGGTTTAATCACAATGTTTTCTCTCTCTAATGCATCTCTAATGTAGTTTAGACCCTCTGGTTTTCAGATAATCGAGTTGACCTCACGCATGCTCCCTGTATCCCTGCCTGCAGTGTGATGATGATGATGGTGTTGCTTCTCTGTCGTCAGACGATGCCACTGGCTATGGACCTGTGTTTGAGGAGGAGCCTCTGGACATTGTGTACACCGAGGACTCCCCTGATGGAAGGATCTCCATGAACTGTAGAGCCAGGGCCAACCCTCCGGCTACATACAGGTGACACACACACATACACACACACACCCACACACAAAGACACACACGCGTAGTATATTGGATGGTGTATTGCATGTATATTTCCACTTTGTCCTCACCCCCTCTCCATCTCTTCCTCTCTTTCTTCTTTCCTCTCCCGTTTCTTCTTACCTGCAGGTGGCGCCGTGATAAATGGGAGATCAAGCTGATGGAGCAGCCTGATGAGCACTACAGTCTGGTGGGGGGAAACCTGGTCATCACCAACCCCAAGCAGAAGAAGCACGCGGGAACGTACGTGTGTGTGGCCAAGAACATCTACGGAACCGTCATCAGCAAGGAGGCCACCATCAAGTTTGGATGTGAGTGGAACCTTTGAGGCTGCCGCTTTTCAGCTAAGAGGCACTTCAGTTTGTTTTAGTGTCTGTGGATTTACTGTAGGCCTCCTCAAAGTGTTTCCTGGAACTACAACCATTAGCATTGCCTTGTACTACAACTATATGAGTGCTCATTTGGAGTCCCTATGTTATAGTGCTTCACCATCAACCTCCTTCCTCTGCCCCCCTCCCAAACACACACACACACACACACCCTGAGCAGATATGGATGCATTCCCAGAGGAGGAGAGAGACCCTGTGTTGGTCAAGGAGGGCCAGGGAGCTGTGCTGCTTTGTGCCCCGCCTAAACGCTGGCCATGTAAGCACCCCAACTTCTTATTTAATAAGATCATGTTATGGGGCGGGTACGTGCCACAATCAGTCTCTAACTACACAACTCCAAACTATATTGCCTTATTTGTGAAAGAAAGGAATCTAAAGCCGCTGATGTCCTCTTCTCTTCTTCCTCGTGTTCCTCTCCCCTCCTTCCCTTCTTCCTCGTGTTCCTCTCCCCTCCTTCTCTCCCAGACGAGGTGACCTTCCGGTGGATCTATAACGAGTTCCCGGTGTTCCTGCAGCCGGACCGGCGGCGCTTCGTGTCCCAGAGCACGGGGAACCTCTACATCTCCAAGGTGGAGGCTCAGGACGCAGGGAACTATTCCTGCTTCGTCTCCAGCCCCATCATCGGCAAGAGTGTCTTCTCCAAGTTCATCCCCCTCATCCCCTCCGCTGACGAATGTGAGTACATCCGTGGTCATACCGAACTCCCAGTCCCTCACTGACCCCCTGTCCCTCACTGACCCCCTGTCCCTCACTTGACCCCCTGTCCCACACTGACCCCCTGTCCCTCACTTGACCCCCTGTCCCTCACTTGACCCCCTGTCCCACACTTGACCCCCTGTCCCACACTTGACCCCCTGTCCCACACTGACCCCTGTCCCTCACTGACCCCCTGTCCCACACTGACCCCCTGTCCCACAAACGACCCCTCTACGTTGTCAAGGTGGGGAAATATAGAAAAGAAGGAAACTCTGTAGAGGATCAGCAGTGTTACGATCTGATCAAACGAACATCGTTTTTGAACTGACATCTTTACTGTAATGAATCACACTGACCCCTGCGGGTGTTACGCGGCCTGCTCCTCCCCCTCCTCCAGATCCCACAGAGAGGAAGTTCCCAGCTGACCTCCGGGTGACCTTCCCTGACACCACAGCCATGCTGGCCTCCAACATCACGCTGGAGTGCTTCGCTCTTGGCAAGTAAGTCAACGCACACTTAGACACCACTCACCTGACCCTGTGTGGTTTGTTGCTGTCATCTTCCTAACCACATGTGGTCGTGTTATGGTCACTATTCCATCAAACCATATGCTTGGGCTGCTATCGTGGCCTTTGCTCTAGCGCTGTGTTCATGTTCCTGTGGTCCACTGTTCTTACTATTTGCGGTTGTGTTGCGGTCAGCCCCATTCCTCACATCCTGTGGAGAAAGGTGGGCGCCACAGACCTGCCCGCGGGCCACGAGATCAGCATGTCTGGGGCGCTGCTGCATCTCTACAACGTCCAGTACGAAGACGCCGGGAAGTACGAATGTGAGGCCATCAACTCCAAAGGAAAAGACTGGCACCACAACTGGCTCTATGTACAGTGTAAGAACCTGAGCACAACACTCTGAACTGAACCTGAACACACAAGTTTAGAAATAACCCTCTGAGACTGTGTTGTGATTGACAGCTCTGTGTTGTGATTGACAGCTCTGTGTTGTGATTGACAGCTCTGTGTTGTGATTGACAGCCGCTCCAGAGTGGGCTCAGACCATCAACAACACCCAAAAGGACATTGGGTCGGAGCACACCATGGGCTGTGTGGCCATGGGCAAGCCCTTCCCCTACATCCGCTGGCTCAAGGATGGATTCACGGTAGGGATGACTCAAATGGGATGTTTTTTTCTTCTAAGTATTAATAAAGAAATTTACCAAATATTTTTGGAAAAAAGGTTTCGGAAAAAACATTTTGAAAAGGTCGTGAATGTCTGGTTAAGAAAATTAGAGTTAAAGTTGTGATGTCACTGCGACTAATGGACCCACCTTTGTCATTGACATTGCCAGGCTGTGTCTCTGTGTCTCAGATTGGTAAAGGCGAGTTGAAGTTCTCCAGTCTGACCTTTGATGACTCAGGGATGTACCAGTGCATTGCCGAGAACTACTGGGGAACCATCTACGCCAACGCAGAGCTGCGTGTGATTGGTGGGTGCAGGCAAAACAAGCTCTCCCATTGGTCTGATCTGATCGATTTGAATTTGTGCCATGGAACTGGAAGGTTGAATCTGTTTTGCTCCCTCTCCTCTTCCCAGCCTGCCCCCCCTCGTTCGAGTTCAACCCCGTTAGGAGGCAGCTTCTGGGAGCCAGGGATGGACGCGTGGTGATTGAGTGCAAACCCCGCGCCGCCCCCAGACCACAGTTCAGCTGGAGAAAGGACAAGGAGCTGCTCTTCAATAATTCACGGTTAGCACTGCTACCACAGGACGGGTCCTCACGGTTAGCACTGCTACCACAGGACGGGTCCTCACGGTTAGCACTGCTACCACTGGAGGGTCCTCACGGTTAGCACTGCTACCACTGGAGGGTCCTCAAGGTTAGCACTGCTATCACTGGAGGGTCCTCACGGTTAGCACTGCTATCACTGGATGTTCCTCATGGTTAGCACTGCTACCACTGGATGTTCCTCATGGTTAGCACTGCTACCACTGGATGTTCCTCATGGTTAGCACTGCTACCACTGGATGTTCCTCATGGTTAGCACTGCTACCACTGGATGTTCCTCATGGTTAGCACTGCTACCACTGGATGTTCCTCATGGTTAGCACTGCTACCACTGGAGGGTCCCTGCTACCACTCCTCCCTTTGGCTTCTGCATACTGAGTGTGTTTTCTGCCCACCCCAGGATCTCTATCTTGTTCGACGGGAGTCTGGAGATCCTAAATGCCACGAGGAACGACGAGGGGGTGTACACGTGCTTTGCTGAGAACAACCGCGGCAAGGCCAACAGCAGTGGCACCCTCACCATCACAGGTTTGTCCGATGATAGCTCCTGTGTGGGTGTTTCTGGAGATAGTGTGTCTGTAGGGGGGGGGGGGATCATATCTTGGTGTGTGTGTGTATTTGTTTGTCTGTGTGTGTGTGGTCATTTTTTTGTGTGTGACTATCCCCTCGATGTGTTTCCAGAGGCGACCAGTATCACAGTAGCCCCAGAGGACGCTGTGGTGGAGGTTGGGGGGAGGTGGTCCTGAGCTGCTCTGCTTCCTACGACCCCATGCTGGACGTGACGTTCATCTGGGCCATCGACTATCGCATCATCGACTTCAACGCCGAGAGACGCGACTTTGAACGCATCATGGTACACGCGCTAGCATGACACCGGCATATACACCGCTGAAACCTCCCGGTCCACATTATACACAGTGTGTATATCTTTCTTTTACATTTACATGTATTCATTTCGCTTTTCTCCTACCCTCCCTCTCGCAGGGTGCTGAGGACAGCGGTGACATGAAAATCATGAACATACAGGTGAATCACGCGGGACGCTACATCTGCACCGCCCAGACTGTGGTGGACAATGCCACCGCCTATGCTGACGTCAAGGTCATAGGTCAGTACCCAGCATGTTCAGTCTGGCTGGCTCTCGGGTCTCAAGGGGACCTATACCCCCTACAAAATATCCAAATACCCTTTTATTTCTGCCTTGCTACTCTCTCCTGGATATTTCCGAGCATTTTGCCTCTGCTTCCCCCTTTGTTTACCTGCTCCTCTCTCCGCGCCCCCCAGGGCGTCCTGGCCCCCCAGGTGTGGTGGTGGTGGAGGAGATCGGGGACAAGTCAGTGAAGTTGACCTGGAGTAAGGGAGCAGACCACCACAGTCCCATCCTGTACTACACCGTCCAGACCAGGGACTTCTGGGCTCTGGACTTTGAGGACTGGAGGACAGCCAGCACCTGTAGGTCCACCTCTCTGCCACCAGAGGGAGCTCTCACTCTGACTCTGACACAGTCAAGAGGATTTACTGTACACTTATTAAGCTGGAAAACCGTGACATTATATTTAATATAGTACTAAGCGATTCTTCAAAGTAAGCAAGCACAGGTTTTACTTTCAACATCAAAAAGTAAAGGGAAAATTCATTGAATGGAATCTTTTTTCCCCCCTGAACCCCCTGCGTGTGTAAAGCCCCCACCATCCTGGGCCCTTCAGCAGAGAGTGCTGACGTGACAGACCTGTACCCCTGGATGGAGTATGAGTTCAGGATCTACGCCACCAACGAGTACGGAGACGGAGAGGCCTCCGTCCCCTCCATCAAGATCAAGACCTGGGACGCAGGTGGGGGCTGTGAGGGGGAAGTGTGTGTGTGTGAGGGGGGCAGTGTGTGTGTGTGAGGGGGGAAGTGTATGTGTCTGGGTTGTGTGTGTTCTAACTCTCTCTCTCTCCTCCTCGGTTTCAGCTCCTGTGGTGGCTCCTGCAAACATCGGAGGCTATGGAGGGAAAGACGGAGAACTGATTCTCACCTGGGAGGTCAGTGTCTAAGACCTCCACCCTCAGGACCCCCTCTGGGTGATGCTCCTCATCATACACATGATACAGCATATATCATAGCCTTAAGCAGAAACTCATTCAATACTCTTTATACAACACTTTTAGTATATACTGGCATACAGTATATTATGACCTTTATAAGATGCTCATACTCTGTACTTGCCAATATTATGGCCTTTCTAATACACTCTTCTTTGTACTAGCCTAAAGTATATGTAATGGCCTTTTAACTACCTCATCTCTGTACTGACTGATAACCTGACTGTACTTTACTGAGCCCAGCCCATCCAGCCCTGGTACTTCTCGGGTAAGAAGTTTGGCTACGTGGTGGCTTTCAAACCTCACGATGCCTACGACTGGTGGTACGAGACCATCTCCGACCCTGAGACACGGCGCTATGTCCATCGCGACCCCAGCTTCGAGGTTACCGAGGACGACTTCCAGGTCAGGGAGTTCCAGGTCAAGATCAAGTCCTTCAACAGCAAAGGCGACGGGCCGTACAGCCTGACCACAGTCATCTACTACCCACGAGACGGTGAGATCCCCGCGGACCTCTCTCTGACCTCCCACTGAATAGCTGCTGAGTTTACAATCTAAACAAGCAAGAATTGTGGGATGAAGAGCACTACTGACACACTACACACTGACCTGACACACACTGACCTGACACAGGCTATTACAAGGTCTTAGTCGCTCCCCTCTCTCACACTTTCTCTACCTCGTTCCCTCCCTCCTGCCTCCCTCCAGTCCCTACAGAGTCTCCTACAGATGTCTACTCCAGGCCAGTCTCGTGTACAGAAGCTCTGGTTTGGTGGCTGCCTGTCATGGATACAGGCACCGGCCTCACCCAGTACATAGACGGCTACCAGGTGAGGGAGGGGTAATATGTGGGAGTTTAGTTCACGTTGATCGACAGCTGTTCTGAACAACCCTGTCCCTTTTGGTCGCCCAGGTGAAGTACTGGAGGAAGTATGATGACACAGAATCAGGAGCCAATCGGATCCTTGTTCCTGGGAATGCCAACAACACGCGTCTGGAGAACATGCGGCCAGATTCCCACTACCTCATCGAAGTGAGGGCTTACAATGGAGCTGGCTTCGGCCCGCCCAGCGAACACTGCGAGATGTTTACCAGGAGACCTCGTAAGACACACTTGCCCCAAACGCAATACATGAGGAACAGTATAAGGCAGGACGTAAATGTCCATCTACCCTTGTACGGTCATTACATTTATGTAATTTATTTACGGATGTATTTGTGTCTTGTGTGTGTGTGTGTGCGTGTGTGTTTGTGTGTAGCCCCCAGTGTGGCTCCCAGAGTTTGGCGCTACATCAGCTGGACAGGAAAGTGGCTGTATGTCTGGTGGGACCATATTGAGTACGACTGGTTTGGAAACATCTCCTTCCCCCTCTACTACAAAGTAGGTCCTATTAAAGGCTATGATGGATTCCCAGGGGCTTTCATTACCATGTTAATTTGTGTTTGTTTATACCAAAACAACTGATCCTTTCTTCTCTGTGCTCTCCCTGCCTGACTCAGGTGATGTTCAGGAAGACGGGCTACATCACCGGACCTGTCTACATCACAGGGTGGCACTTTATGGACTTCCCTATGCCCCAGGTGGGCGACTTTGAGCTGGAGGTCAGAGGTCGCTACGAGGGAGGAGATGGGCCCTCCAGGATGATCCGCATCAGGGGTGAGAGATTGGAGCATGCGGTTATCTGAGTGTTTCTGATTGGGCCTGAATGAAAGCCTGTCCATTGGTGTTTGGTCCAGACTGTAGCCTGGGTATTGAAAGATAACAAGGCTAACATGTTGACATCCTGTTTGTGTTGTTGATGGTGTTGTTGTTGTTGTTTACCCTCCCAGGTAAGGCGTCGGTGACCACGCCCTCACTCAGTCTGGCGTCCTTGCTGCTCCTGGCCCTGTGCATTGTGGGATTTTAGATATAGGCAGGCCGTTGCCATGGATACGTGGACAGAACAGGACTCCCTCAGACTGTGTTGTGTTCCCTCTGTAGAGTATGCATCTTGTCAACAATCAGTCTCCAATGGACTCCTAACGGGTACTTCGGGAACATCAGAGCTTGGAGCCAAAACAGGCATAAGTGCGTCGTATCCGGATTTGACAGGAGAGCCTAGACCAATTTTGCTCGAGGCCTCATTTTTTACTGTTACACCTTTCAGGTTTCTTTTACTTACAACCTATGGGTCATCATTTCATCATTTATTTTGGCACTGAAGAGATCTCACTGAGAGCATTCATTTTATATATAATACTCATATTCGCCCAACATGGCACTTATACCTCTTTGGCTCCAAGCCCTCAATATCTGATGTTTTCAGTATGCCTTATAGATGGTTCTTTGCATAATGTTCAATCCTCACATTTCACAGTCAATTACTTCTGTAGATGTAAAAGAACAACGTTTAAGTTTACAGTTATTATACAGTAGAATCCCTGCTGTTGCCAAAGGATGTGGTAAGGAAAACTGTGATAAGGAAAAGCACTGATGGAGTAAACATTGAAGTCAAGGAATCAGAATGATTGTAGTAAGGCTGTATGTAAAGAGTCCGCTAGTTAACACCATCACATCTCTGAAGACTGCAGCTTCTCCTTGAGAATAAAACCAGACAGTTTGTATAAAACTGTCACATTGTACAGTTTTGTTCCAGTTAACCTTCCATGGTTTGATTTGTTCTGTTAAAAAAAAAACACCTCTCTTTTTGTCTCTTTCTCTATGTTACTATATGATATGATCATAATTGTACACACTCCAAATTCACAAGGATGTCGCTGTAACTTACTCTAGAGGGATTGCTAATCCCTAGCTAATGTTTTCATGCTAACCACCAATGCTACGTCCCTCTTAGATGCTAAAGCTTAAGCCATATTGCTTTGACAATGTCTTAACGCTAGGCTTGTCATGTTTTTTGCACTGACTGATGGTCACAGAATGTCTAAGCTGAACGCAACAAGAGGTCAGGGTTGTACAGTACTGATGTCATGGTATTTGTTTGGTTCCGGAACATTCCTTTGTGTTAATATCAAGCTGCGAACTCATTAAATGCAATAAACAAGTACACTAAACTCCAACTGTGTGTGGTTTGAGGACAGTGACTAGGTGGTTAGTTAGACCAACAGATGGCAGTATAGATTAATGTAGCCTAGCATGTGCATTTTACTGTGTCTTTTCTGCCTGTGTATGTGCCTGTGTGTGGTTGGAAACTGTGGTAGCCTAGCATGAAAACAAAGAACATCAGTTGTTATATAATCAATGTCTCCATTTTGTGCAAACAATGGTGCTGATGGACAACCATTGTCTTGCATGTAGCAGATTAAGCATGTTGAATGGTGTTCTGTCACAGAACACAAAACGTGTTCCTTCACTAGATTCTTTTGTTTCCCTGTGGTTTCTTCTGTATTCGAGTTACAGCCCTGTCTCCCTGCCCCTCATAAAACACCCTCTGTGTGATTTCCTACCTCTCCTAGTACATAGTAAACCCTGTTCCTCCCTCCCTGACATCATCCAATAACCCTGGATAATCCCATCCATATCCATTTACTACTGATGCCTTTGTATAGGTGTACAACCTGTACAGTAAATCTGTATGGAGAAGACATTCTCCATAATTTAGCAGTCGTTACAATAGAAAGTAGGATGTTATGAATAATATAGGCAGGGTATGGTAAAACAGCCATAAAGCTCGGCGCCTGGTCTGAGTTGGACTCCATGACTTTAAGAGTAGTTTGTATTAGCCCCTAGCACACATACATCAATCACCTGGCAGCACCCTCCAGGCAGGTTAGCCAGCACTCCTGCTTATTAGCTAGGTATCTAGTTAGCTTGCTGCTCCCTTGCCAGTTAACTAGTGCTAGCTTCTACTTCTTGGAAATAACTGAGTAAAAGCTACCTTTCTTTTATTGGGGGGCTGCTGGTGTTTCTGATAGGCTGATAGGTGGCATTTACATCTATAACTCGAGACAGACAACTCGGCAGAAAACGTACGTCCGTTAACTGTACAGAGGCACAAGTTATCCCTTCTCAGAATGAGAAATACAAGGTGTTGCGTTTGAGCGTAATACATGTTCTTTACGTTCTCTTTTTTTGAACAACTGTCCCGGTTTTTTTTTATTTATTATTCTTTCACGGGACAATTGTCCTGGTATTTGTGAAAATGTGTTTCTCAATTCGAATTCCATAGTTTAAATAAAACGTAGTTGTAATTTGCTTCTACTGCTATTCTATTTTCTTCCTGGTTATGTTCAAACATCCAATTTTGTGTCGTAAACTGGTAAAATAGCGAAGATTGGCCATGTGTACTTTTGATTGGTAGCAAAAATACAAAAGCTTTTTTTTTTTTTTTACACTTGTCCGATTGCTTTGTCCGATGGCTGGTGGCAACCCTACGAATGCGTGAGACTTGAGAGTCCTGCTAGCATATGATTTGATTGGCAGGGCTTATTCTAGGCTGTAGCCAACGTGGCTCTGCCCTCCTACGTACTTACGCTCAATTTGGATTTCGCTTCAGTAGTAGGTCTGGGAGCTAGGCTCTGAGGTCGGTTTCCAGAAACAATTTTTTTGTAGGTCCAATCAGCGAACAGAGGGAGTGGCTGAGAACGATGACGTTAATGTCGTGAACTTGTCTGAGTAGTTCAGTAATGGCAGCGGAGAAAGATGTGAGCAAAACTATTCTGCGGTTGTGGTAACGCTGCCGAATATAGGTTAAAGCCGGAGCAAGAACATTCCATGCTGAGTTTTGTTGGTGGCCACGATGTGGCCTTCCTCCCCACGGGGTTCTGGAAAAGTTTGATTTTCATAGCATACCCTTTGTGCTCTTAAATGGATACAATATTCTTGTTGTATTGGTGTAAATGGTCCCCATCTGTACATTATTATTATTATTTTGTTTCACTTTTTAATGATACAGCACAATTGTACATTGTTATAATGTATGGCAAATTATTTTGCGGACCCCCTGGCTATGGTTTGCGGACCCCACTTGCTGTAAGTCTTCCAGGCCAATGTTATCTGACACAGATGTGCAGTGTTACCTTGCACTAACCTGGTCAGTAAGCCTGCCTTTGGAGGCCTCTCCTTCTGTGTTATTGGTTGAGGTGGCATGTTGTCACACCAGGAAGTAATTGCCACTCTTATTGATGTTTTATAGGCCTGTTTACTCTGTGAACAATGGCTTTTAAAGACGTCCCTGGCACTACAGGACACTACTGTCCTGCTGTGCTCTGTCAAGCTGATGTTGTTCTGCTCACAGCCTTTTCTCCATTAATGTCAGAGAAGACACACCTGGAACAACTCATCCAGAATGCGGCACAGGAAGACAAGACTGCTGGTACAGTTCCTTCATTAAAAACATCTTGTTTGGAATGAGTTTTAATGAATTAGCAAAAATAAAGATTTGAAATGGTCACTGTGGAAGAGGGAATCAAAATGTACTTGCGTGTATGTTCTGGTCTGCACTGGACTCGTGTGGTCTGACCTGATATATCATCTTGCTTGTCAGTAGCTAACAAGACATCCATGCTGATGGATAGACGGCTATCTAACTGATGAAAGGAGAAAGAGGATGCTGGGAGCTTCGAGGCTGAAGGGGTGAGTAAGAGAACATAACACATCACTGGGATGCCTTAAGGTGCTGTCATCTGCCCTGTCCTCACACGCACTAACTGATAAACCCAGCGGTTTGTCACCTGACATGCCTCTCCCTGGCGGAAGGACAGACTCTTGCGGAAACTTCAAAAGCAGAGCGTTATTGTAAAAGTTAGTGAAAGGCCTTCGAGGTGAGAATGTCTGATGAACACATCACTCCACGCCAGCTCTCTCTTGTTCCAGGAAGTTGACGGGTGTTGACTTCATCAGTGGCTGTGTTATGGACTGGAACACAGCAGCTCAGATGTGGGCAGGGAAGCCGGGGCTTCCTGAGAGATCTCTTTGTACTTTTGGCAACAAACAGTCAAAACTACAACAGTAACAGCAGAGTTGAAAAAGCCGAGTTGGAACGGTCAGTATCATTTGGTAACCTCACTTTGTGGGACTAACAGCGTTCTGATGGTAGTTTAAGAAAATAGCTGTGTGTCGTGTTGTCCTTCTAGAGGGGTGAGGAGAGCCTGTGACCTCTCCTCTCTCACAGCGCTTCCAGCTGGTGTCAGATACAGCTGCATCAGCGTCAGGTGGGGAGATCAGGTTCATTCACAGGGAGACGTATGGCGCCCTAGACAAAAGGGTTATGTAAAGAGCTATTAGCAACAATGCTTCGCCAAGATAATTATGTCAGCCTGTCCTCTCACAACAGATTATTTTAGAAAAAGTACAGTCTTCCCACAGCCCACACACACATGTTCAATACACTGACACACACACACACAGACACGCACACACACACACAACACCTGTTCAGCAGATATGTATAAATTATCAGGACTCCTATTGAGAATGCGGAGTAGGAGACAGTGTTATGTGGGAGGGAGTTAATGCATTACATCGCTAATAGAGACAGATGCATTTTTAATGAGTGGCAGTGCCCTGAGCTTGAGAAGCATCACATTATGCTAACTAAGTGAAACATGCTAACAGGATGCTGTGGCCCAGGGTTGTTCTTGAATAGAGGCTTGTCTCCCTCTCTCTCCTCTGTGTGGGTCAGGCATCTGGTTGGCCTGCAGTTCCCTGGGCTTGGAGGCTGGGAACTGTTCACTAATGATCTCTGACTGCACAGTATCAGGAAGGCGGCTGAATCGTGTTTCATAGGAAACAGGTTTAATGCATGCAGAGCAAAGGTGCTGATGCAGGAACTCAAAGTGGAAGCAAGCAACTGTATCTAAAAAGTGAGCTGTTGGTTTTGTGGAATGTAGGAACGGCTTCAGGGTAGCATCAGACAGCAGTGTCACATCGATTGGTTCACAGTCGTCACCTTGAGTTTGTGTGTGTGAGTCTTCAGGTTGAAACATTGAGCGGGCGTGTGTGGTGATGACAAGGTTAGACAGTGATGTAGCGCAGTAAACCCCACCTGATAAAAATTGATTCAAAAGAGATAAGGAAGAAAGAGAAAGGGAGATTGCTCACTCCCCAGGACATGCATAGGCCCTGTAATTTAACATCTTCCCTTGTATTTTGGAATCCAGTCACGTTGTCCTGCCTATGTTTAGGAAAGCTTTGGTGCTCCTTCGATCTGTAATGGTGCATGTGTATGGGGCCACTTTGGCTGCTGTTATCTGAGGCTTGCTGTTTGGAGGGAATCGCCACGTCTGGGACTTACACATCAGAAAGAGACCTGCGGCTTTGGCATCATTTTGAAGACCCTTAGAGCACAATAGAAGAACATTACCCAGCAGTCGCTCCTCTGGAGTGAATAGAATAATAGAGTGACTATTACCCCTCCAGGACTCCTCTCAGACGCCAGTGTCTGATACAAGCATGATTGCAGCACGATGGTCGTGCAGACAAACACTCTTTCTGTGAACAGACAGGCCATCTCTGTCTGACTTAGAGGGCGGTGTGCACTGACTGGGAGTTTCAGATGCACACGACCCTGGATCTTCATAACAACACCATTAAGGAGCCATATGAGATGTTGGCTGGAATATTGATTAGTGTGTGTGTGTGTGGGTGTGTGTGATTGAGTGTGTGTATGTGTGTGTTTGTCTGGTTGAGTTGATGGTGACTGTTGTCTGTGTGTATGTAGAAGAATCCAATTTCAGGTAATTGGAGTCAGTAATTGAAATTTATTTTGCCACTACAGTTCAGGTCTGCATCACTAATCTAGCCAGTCGAGAAGATAAATAGCCTTTCTTTATGCCAGATAAAAATGGTGTAAGAATTAAAAATGAAAATGCAGTTTTTACAACTTCTCACAAAACCCCCCGATGAATAATTCAACAGAACGTGCATTTAATGCATTCAAGTATTCTTTAATTGGTTTAAACCCTGAATATTGGCTTTTTTATAACTCACACCACCTCTCCCCAGGACATACAGGGTTATTGTATCGTGATGGGTAAACCGTAGTTAGATTAATGTGAGGTAGTTTTATTCATGGAATGCATATTCAGCATATTAAATAAGCTTGTGTTGTGAATGGGCTTCTTTTTGAAAATCTGCTAAACCTGCATTTTTAAGACTCACCAAATACTGTTCTACGAATCTCTTTGAGTTTACATTGTATATAATCAGACACACAGACACACATAGACATATTATTTCTGTGTTCTTCGCTGACCCCTGCCCTGATAACCCTTGATTTATTAGGTTAAGGGTCACCATTCAGGGTTGTAAATCCACCTATTAAAGGCTGTCTGGATAACTGGACACACATCTTATTGTAAATGTGTCAGGGACAAAGACCCTGTGGTCACAGATGCTGTCCAGCCCCAATCCTGTAGGTATCCTTCTTTCTTTTCATTCATCTATCTGTTAGTCTGTCCTTCTGCTCCTTCCTTCCTTCCTTCCTTCCTTCCTTCCTTCCTTCCTTCCTTCCTTCCTTCCTTCCTTCCTTCCTTCCTTCCATCTACTGTAGACAGACCCACTGACATGGTCCATTCATCGCTTTCCTCCTCCTCCCTCCATCCCATCCCCCGACCCATCTTGGTGTTGCTGCTAATGGTGTTCCGTGACTGTGTGTGTGTGACTGACACAAGATCTGCTCAAGCACGCTGTCAGTGCTGCCGTCATATCCAGTGGTTGCTATGACAACGACCATACGTTGTTGAGGGAAGAGAGTGAAAAAGAAGGAAAGAGATCCGGTGTCATTTAAGCTACTGTTAACTACTCTATGTGTGTGTGTGTTTATTCTGCTGTTGAATGTGGGTGTTTGTGTGTGTGGTAATGTAAGACCTTTTCTGTGAATTATTCTCTTTTGTAACCAGCTGCATGTCTGTGTGGTCCTGTCAACAATAGCATGTCTATGTATAGCGGTTAGCAGTCCTGTGACTGTGGTGTTGTCACTCCTCTTCTGTCTCTGTATGTCACTGTGTAGGAGTGACAAACAATGTTCTGTCCAGAGATCTGGAAGACAGTTACCATGGCAAAGACAAGGACCACCTGACCCCTCCTAGCCGTCGACCACCAGAGGTCAAGCTGTGACCTGCGATACAACCTTGTGCCCTCGACCTGGTCACAACCAGGATGGGTAACTTGTTTTACGGCATTTGTCCACATGAAGCCTCCTATCTGTCATCATTAAGATGGTGATATTGACGTGACTCTGATTGTAGCCACGGCGGTGTGTAAACATGGGTCTTGTGGTCTTGTGGTGAGGTGACCTCAAGGGGGGTCTGGGCAGAGTTGTGAGTCATCTTTGTAAGTCTGTGGGCCATGTTAGACGATGGTTATGGGGACAGTTAAGTTTTATAGGTTCTTTTGGGGTGGGACCGAGACCGGCTGAGACCCAATCGATAAATGTGATAAATCGCAACCTGTTTTCACCACTCTATCTCACAAAACATGTTGTCGGTAGGTACTTATTAGTTATTGTGTGCCGTCCATTACAGCGTCCCAACGTGAGAACACTTATAGAATGAACTAATGGTAGATCTATGAGAGATCTGGTAGTGAATCTGTGTGTGTGTGTGTGTGTGTGTGTGTGTGTGTCCGTGAGAAGAGTCCTGTTCTGACCTCCTGTCTGTCCTGAGGTGACCTCCTGTCTGTCCTCGTGGGGAGGTGAGCAGTGGCCTATCGAAGCTAAACACTCACCCATGCCTTCAGCCAGTGAGCGCTGGTCCTCCCATCAGGATGTTGACCCAGCCCCAGCCCAGTGTGGCTCCCCCTTCGTCCAGGGATGAAGACAGCCAGGGATGAAGCCTCACCTCTCCTCTCTCCCTCCAGATGGGCTCTTTGTCCTCCAGCCTGATGGATCTGGTATCTCTCTGTCTTGGTGGACAGGGACAGCTCAGGACACAATGGTTGCTTCCTTATCTGACTGACAGGAAGGGCAGCCGTCCAATGGGCTTAGAGAGGAACAGGAAGCTGTTCCAGCTGGACCCAGGGAGCGAGACGGCACGCGACACCCGGGCCTCATGATGGGACTGCTGGGACGTGACTGATCACTGCCCTTCGACCCGATAGTCTACACACACACACACACACACACACACGTGCACACACTCACACACATGCTCTCACACACACACCCTCTCTGTGTGCAGTGGGCCAGACTAGAAAGACATTAGCTCTGGGCGGTTTCATCTCAGCCATGCTTTTAGAGCTCCACAAGACCGTTCAGTAGGGACAGAGATGAAAGGGTGGTCTTAGACAGAGGGTCAACATGCATGAAGAGAATGAGAGGGAGAAGAAAGAATTGAGAATGGAGAGTAAAGGATAGATAATGTGAGAAGAGTGGAGAGAGAAGCAGAGCAGGAAAAAGAAAAGACCAGAAAGAATTAAGGAAAATCTTTTTTTTATGCTTTTAGTTGTTAAAACCACGCTATACATGTTGTCCCTGTGTGCCAGAGAAGGACACTCGGTTTCAGTTCAGCGGCAGCATGCTTTTAGGGAAGGTATGGAGGGACGAAGAGAGAGAAGGAAAGAAAAGATGAGAGAGAAGGAAAGAAAAGATGAGAGAGAAGGAAAGAAAAAATGAGAGAAGTAAAGAGAAGAATTGAGAAGGAAAGAGAAGGAGAGACCGAATGAAAGAGTGGAGGACAGAGAAACAAAAGACTCCATTAAAGAATCCGATCCAGAGTCCCATCAGTGAGTTTATGAGTGTGTGTGTGTGTGTGTGTGTGTAGGGCCAACTAGCAGTCCTTTAATCCTGTTAAACCGCAGTACAATAGAGGAACAGCTGTTGTGGCCTTCCTATGAAGCAAGAGACCAAACTGGAGGAGGAGAAATAGAAACTGAGGCGAGGGAGAGGTAGTTCTTCAGCATTCATCCCACTCCCTCTTCCCCTCTGCTCTGGACCCCCCCCAGAGGTAACCAAGCCCCTGCCCCCCCGGCTCGCACTCCACCCTCCCCCCCCCCCCTCACACACACACCCTCTGAAAGCTCTGCCAGCAGGGACGACCTCACTAATCAAGTTTATGGGGGGCAGGACTATTGGGTTAACACATCAGGGACATGGCTGGGACACAGACGTGTGTGTAAATGTGTGTGTGTGTGTGTTCACTCTCTGCCTCGCTCCCTTAGGCCATGGATATGACAGCCTTGGGACACCACACACAACCCCACACACACCGCACACACACCGCACACACACCGCACACACACCGCACACACACCCCACACATGGAGGCTGTCAGGGAGAAACCCGAGTCAGCTTCAGGGCAGATGTGCTCCTGTCCCTGACGGAGGCGTTGAGGTTGGACTGAGCCGGTCAGGGCTCAGGTTACAGGCCGACCAGCCTCAGGCCTGCTGCCACACCACAGCACAGCACAGCCTGCACACACACACACACTCTCTGAGGGGGAGACTGTGTGGGACTCACAATGACAGTCGCAGAAACACCGTGCTGTTCACGGGTCAGTGTGCGTACATGGTTACTATGCCGTTTACTGTACTTACGTATGTATAGTATGTATGCCCAGACAGACCGAGATGGTGGTGAGGTATATTTTATGAATGTGGTGAAACAAACTCTGCTCGCTTGCTGTGATATCCCATCCTAGAGGAGGTATGTTTGAGAAGGTTATACTGGATGATTGGATTGTCCTGCATGGTCAAAGCCAGATGTAAAGGCGGTAAGCTGATCCCAGACCAGGGCCTGAGGACGCCAGCTCCAGCCCCCTGGGGCAGCTTGAGCCCACGTGACAGTGCTGGGGTCAGCGCGTCTGCCGCCAGATGGGCAGTTGACTTATTGAGCGATGTGGGGTGAGGTTGTTTTAGCCCTCAGCTATATGATATCTATCTGTCTTTCTTTCTCTCTTTTTCTCTTCCTCTCTATCTCTCTTTCTCTTCCTGTCTCTCTCTCTCTCTCTCTCTCTCTCTCTCTCTCTCTCTCTCTCTCTCTCTCTCTCTCTCTCTCTCTCTCTCTCTCTCTCTCTCTCTCTCTCTCTCTCTCTACCTCTCTCTCTCCCTCCCTTGGCTCCCAGTAACTAACAGAGCGTGGCACACCACCAGGACTCTACTTCCTAACTGCTCAGATGAATTGGAGTGAGACTCAGTCTCAGCACTTCTGTGTAGGTGGAACTCCTTTCCTTACGGAGCTCATTTCACTGGGCTCGTCTTCAGTTGCCCTCCTTTTGTGACTAGACATTTTCTTCCTCGTCTTTTGTTGAGCTCACGGCTCTGTCCCATTCGTGATGGTGTTCATTTGGCTGTTCATTAAATAAGCCAGAAAGCTCAGACAGAACGAGAGAGACAGCGAGAGAAGATTCATTATGAACATCTGAATGGTTAGCCTTGCAATGCAATAATAGAACAATGACTTGATTGTGACAATATAATTACTGGGACACAGAGAGAGAAAGCAACACAGCCTCGTAATTAGCCTCATCACCTCTGGACCACCAAAAGCTCCAGACAGTGTTTACAGTCAGCTGAAAGGTTTAGACTGGTATATGATGAATTGTCTCCAGCCAGCGAGAACGTGTTTGTTGGAGGACAGGAGAGCCGTGAGGTAACAGTGATACTATGACGTGATCCTCTCCCCATGGTCAAGACCAACATAATCCATCCCCGATCTGAGTAGTTGATCCCTCACTGTTGCTATCGGTTACTGGCGTCTCATGGCGCTGTCGTCGTGTTTTGACCTAACCAAGTTTGCATGACGGATTTTGGCAGGGGGTGAACGCACAGCGCTAATGACCATCTGTCAGAGCCGTGCTGAAGCGAAGCGATCGAGACGTTTCTCAGAAGATCCTAAGTCTTCGAAGTCATCGGAGCTCCGGAGTGCCCTTGCGTGAAGGGCGCTCTCAGATCTCCGCTTCCTGCTGTCATGAAAGAGAGACAGGCGTCTGTCTGTCAGGAGGGTGGCGCGTGAGTTCTGTCAGCCTCCGTGTCAAGAGGTAATGTATCCACCTGAGTCATCTCCCAGGATGCGGGGGGGAAGGGCGGGGGGGCTGAGAGCCTTTACACAACGCCCTCTTCCTGGTTGGTCTCTCTGGTCTTGGCCAGGGGTCACATGACCGACACACTCTCTCCTCCCGAACACAACGGCCCACCCATGTGACCCTCCGCTGTCAAACAGGACGTTATGTAAATGAGGCGTTTTAGCTTCTTTGAAGTGACAGGCGTGGCCCTCCGGCAGCACTGCTCAGAGGTGACCTTTGAACCGCACCCTTTCCATGACACCTCTGACGGCCCTCCCTCTCCCTGTCATTTTCTCTCCAGTCTCTTTCTCTCTCTCCCTCCCTCTCTCTTTCTCTCTCTCTCTCTCTCTCTCTCTCTCTCTTTCTCTCTGTCTCTCTGTCTCTCTCTCTGTCTCTCTCTCTGTCTCTCTCTCTGTCTCTCTCTGTCTCTCTCTCTCTCTCTCTCTCTCTCTCGCTCTCTTCCTGTGTGTGAGAATCATGTTTTCCAGGAAACAGTTAATTGTTATTTGCATGATTCTGCTGTAACCTTTCAAAACAGCCCTATTAAACAGTTATAGGATCAACCTGAAGGCCAGTGTTGTATCTGGGAGAAAGATGGAGGGATTGAGGGATGGAGTGGTGGAGAGATAGAGATAGACAACATGATAAAGGGAGGGACCCTTAGAGGTAGTTAGTCACAGTGATGTCATCTCAGAGTCACCTTCAGAGTCAGACCCCTAGAATAAAGTGTGTGTGTGTGTGTGTGTGCGTTTGTGTGTGGGGGTGTGTGTGTGTGAGTGGTGATATCTGATGCCCTTGACTTGGTGATTCTACAGGAAAAAGGAAGGAGGTTATTTCAGCGGACACTTAAAACTCAGAGATACAATTCAGTGCAGTTTTCCTAAATCCATCCATCTGTCTGCATATCAACTTAACGTATACGACTCCAGTTGTGGTCGCTCATCTCTAGGGGGTAGTTACACCCCACTCTGCTTCACTTTCTCTCCTCCTCCTTCAGTCTCCCTTCCCATCAGTATGTCTCCATTATTCTGTATTTACTCCCCCTCCCTCCCTCCCTCCCTCCCTCCCTCCCTCCCTCCCTCCCTCCCTCCCTCCCTCCCTCCCTCCCTCCCTCCCTCCCTCCCTCCCTCCCTCCCTCCCTCCCTCCCTCCCTCCCTCCCTCCCTCCCTCCTGCAGTGAGTGGAAGGGTCAGTTAGAGTGAAAGCTAATTTGAAGCTAATCAATAGCAGTCTGTGTGTCTTCCTGACCACTGTTAGGCTAACAGCTGCGCAGTCCCCAACAGTTCACAGCTCTGAATCTATTACTCTGGAAAGCACTTCTCCTCCACTCACGCTTTCAGGGTTTTATCTGATTGGACCTGAGTGAGATTGATTGTGTTAAAGAAATATTCTGGTCAAACATGTGTAACTGGATTAGCAGTGTAAAACACAATTCAACAGAAGTCAAATTGGGTTTGACGGCATACACACAGGAGCAAGTGTGAGACGACACACACACACACACACATATCCCACATGCTACCAAACACCAAGTTTGTTTGACTGAGTGTGTTTGAACATTACAGCTAGTCTGATATAAAATCGAAGAACACTCACACTTACGCCCACCTCCCTCCCACCCTCACACACACCTTCCTCCACCCCTTCCCCAGTCAGCCAATGAGCTTGTTGATTATTCATGAGAAGCAGTAGGTGTGGTCTTGTAGTGATCCTGACACAGAGGGGGTGTGTCCCCAGCAGCCCAGCGTGTGTGTATGAATGTGTGATCATAGTGAGAGAGAGAGGGAGAGGGAGAGGAGGGGGAACGACAAACCAGAGAAAGAGAACTCAGACTACAGAATCAGAGAGACAGAGAGAGAAAGAGAGACATAGAGATAGAGAGCCAGTTGTTCTTACTTGTCCTGCTGTCACAAACAAACAGATGCACGCACCCTCTGAGACCATCCTGGAGTACACCGGAGTGTGTGTTGGCGTGTGTGCGCGTGTCCAGCGCGGTAGACGCGTGTAACAGGAGAGACGCTTTCTGAGGAGACTCGGATGAGGCATGCTTTAACGGAGTGTGTTCCGCTGCCTGATCGCCACGGGGACCCTCTCTCTCTCTCACACACACACTCACACACACACACACTGCACCGTGCAGCGCATCGCTCACCGTCGCCCTGACAACTAGAATGGGCTGCAATTTGTGCACTTTACAGAAGCGGGAAGAGCACTACAAGCTGCTGTATGAGATCGCTCAGGTAAGGCACACGTGGGGCAGGATGGGGCTACGATCTCTGAGAGGGGGCACGGTGCCCTGTGGTTGGGTGAAGGCATGCCTGAATGTGAGAGAGACAGATGACGAGAGAGAGAGAGAGAGAAATAGAGAGCGTGTGAGAGAGAGAGAGTGAGAGAGAGAGAGTGAGAGAGAGAGAGAGAGAGAGAGAGAGAGAGAGAGAGAGAGAGAGAGAGAGAGAGAGAGAGAGAGAAATACAGGAACAGAGAGAGAGAGAGAGAAGAGAGAGAGAGAGAGAGAGAGAGAGAGAGAGACGGGGGAGATAAGGAGTTAAAGACACAGAGATGAAGATGTGTGTGAGGAGAGAAAACGAGAGAGAGGATGAGAGGATCTCTCTTCAAAACGCTGTGTCCCAGAGATGGTGTTTTCTTCAAAGCTGAGCAGCACCGCTAGTTATTTCTGTTCGCTGGGAGATGTGCTGCTTTCTGCCTGTGGGAGGAGGATCAAACCTCTCTCTCCCTCTTTCCTTTTCTCCCTCCATCCTGCTCTCTCTGACTGACATCAAAGAGGAATAGAGGAAATATGATGCTGTATTACGGTGTGTACATCCGTGATGTTGTGTTGGAGAGGCACGCGTCTCCTCTCCTGCTCAGTTATGCTCTCACTAATAAGACAACACAGAAGAAAGCTTAAACATTCTGTGTGTAGACTCTAGAACCTGGCCAAGACGCAGAGAGAGAGAGAGAGAGAGAGAGAGAGAGAGAGAGAGAGAGAGAGAGAGAGAGAGAGAGAGAGAGAGATGAAGAATGAAAATAAAGAGCCAAACAGTGTTAAGGTTGTGTGAGGCAGAACTGGGTGTGTATGGTCCATCAGAGAGGAGAGGTGCGGGTTTGAACCTGAGGTTAGTGGCACGTGAGGCGCCATGGAGTCCCGGGTTTGTGGTGTGTACATGTCTGTCTCCACCAGACATGTCAAGGACGACCATGGAGACAGTCTGAACAGGTTACTAATGTTGTGAGAAACTACCTGGGACGACGAGTCGCACTGATATCCAGTGACTGGCAGTTGTCTCTCTGGTCTAATATTGTAGGCAGTAACACAATAAGAGGTATTGATGAAGAACACTGTCAGTGCTGTTGTGAAGTTGTGGTGGTTGAAGCAGATGTGTAGGTAGACACTATACTGCTGGCTCCTCTCACAACAAAGGAGAGTATTTCTGTTGCTCATCCATCCTCCTCACACACTGAGCGTCCCGCTGCCGTGGCAGGCCTCCAAGCGTGTGTGTGTTTTATCTTGTGTGTGTGTGTGTAGGTCTGCATGCCTTTGTGTGCGTGTGTGCATGTGTGTGTGCCTGGCAGCATGGCAGGGCTTAGGCTTGATCACTCCACAGTGTGGCCAGTGTTAGCTACGGTATTACAGCAGTGTCTCTAATCCCAGACATAGTCCCCAGTGCAGAGGGAGCAGTCTGACTGCCTGACTATCTCACTGTCTGCCTGTCTGACGTTCTGACTGTCTGACTGTCTAACTGTCTGTCTGACTGTCTGCTTGTCTGACTGTCTAACTGTCTGTCTGACTGTCTGACTGTCTAACTGTCTGACTGACTGTCTAACTGTCTGACTGACTGTCTGACTGTCTGACTGACTGCCTGTCTGACTGTCTGACTGTCTGACTGTCTAACTGTCTGACTGACTGTCTAACTGTCTGACTGACTGTCTGACTGACTGCCTGTCTGACTGTTTGACTGTCTAACTGTCTG